>NC_083719.1:97136604-97439634 GCF_028564815.1 Eubalaena glacialis
GAAGATTTTTTTTTTTTTTTTACGGGTGTTCAATGTATTATTCTTTCAACTTTTCAGTATGTGCACACATTTTCAAGTTAAACATCTGGGAGAAGGGACGAAGTGAGAGAGTAGCATTGACACATACACAGTACCAAACGTAAAATAGATAGCTAGTGGGAAGCAGCAGCACCACACAGGGAGATCAGCTCGGTGCTCCATGACCACCCAGAGCAGTGGGACAGGGAGGGTGGGAGGGAGGGAAATACAAGAGGGAGGGGATATGGGCATATGTGCATACATATAGCTGATTCACTTTGTTATACAGCAGAAACTAACACAACATTATAAAGCACTTACACTCCAATAAAGATGTCAAAAAAAAAAATTCTGGGAGAAGGAAAAATCAGTTGTATAGTTAGCGTGTTGGCATGATCTAGTCAGTAATCTCTGTGAAAATACGCAAGTTTCAGCCTAAGCTGGCGTTGTGCATTAGGCCCACCAAACGGTTGAACCAAAAGGCTGAACTGCATTTGAGGTACTCGATTCAGTTCTGGGTGCTGGATGTAAAAATGGGCCCTGCTCACTGAGGGCAGGCTGGAGGGCCAGCAGCAAGTGAAGGAGCTGGAAATCACCTCAGTGAGACTCAGGAGAATACAGGACTGTCTTCAAATAGGAGGGTAGGAAAGGTTTGTCCTGTGCTCTGCACCTTAAGGCAGAAGTCACAAATAACTAAATTTCAGCTCCATGTGGAAAAGAACATACTAACCAGGCTTCCAACTATGGAACGGGCTCTGGTATGAGGCCACGATTTGTCAGGGATGGCGAGGAAAGGATTCCTGGCTGTGCGAAAGGGAGACCAGTGATTCACAGCCTGGCTTTGCTTTGGAATCACAGGAAGGATTGTTTAAAAAGGCAAATATCAGTAAAGGAGGTGGGGCCCTGGAATTTTTTTTTTAACAACTTTATTGAAATATAATTTACTACCATAAAATTATCTGAAGGGTATAATTCAACGCTTTCTGGTATTTACAGAGTTGTGCAACCATTACCATAATCTAGTTTTAGAACATTTTCACCACCCCTAGGTAATTCTTATACCCATTAGCAGTCACCCTCCATCCCACTCCCTAGCCCTTGTCAACCACAAATCTATTTTCTGTCTCTATGGATTTGCCTATGGAATCTATATTTCTAAATGCACTTCCAGGAGACTCTCATTGCATAGATCCATGGTTGGGCATTTGGGAGTCACTGGACCAGACTATTCCAAGATCATTCCCTAGTCTAAGCTTCCATAACACAGGATGACAAGTGCTGACTACATCCAAGTAGCACGCACTTTGCTCAGTGCTGGGGTTCCAAAAGAAATACAGTATAACCCTGCCCTTCAGAACCTACAGATGGTGGGAAAACCAGAATATACCAATAACTTTTCTTTGAGGTAAGGGGAACTATTCAAAACTATTACTGCAATGAGGGGAGGAAGACTACTGCAAAAGGAGAGTGCTCTGTTAACAGGCTGTAAGATCTGCGAGTACCTCCTAAACTGATAACTTTAATACAATGTGAGAAGTACTGTAATAGCACATGCATAAGAAAGAGGCCTAGAACAGAGACGAGGGAGTGGTTAATTCTGCAGGTACAGAAAGGTATAGAGCAATGGGAACAAGTGAACTCAGTCTTGAAAAGCGAGAAGTCATCCTCAGAATTAACAGTGGCTTAGCATTTACTTTTTGAGGGCTTACCACACGCCCATTATGCTAATTGCTTTCCATACATGATCTCAATTATTCCTCACCAAACTCTGAGTCAGGTATCAATATATTTCTGCTGAATTTTTACTAAAGGATCTTCCAAGTAAAGCACAAAGACGCTGAGGCAGGAAGGTGGTAGCTTTGGGAGCAGGCAGAGGAGCAAGGAGGGGGAAATGCTGAAGCTGCAGAGCAGAGGTTTCCTCATCAAGCTCTTCTTTAGCCAAGGCTTCCTGAGCTGTTGACTCCAAAGGAATCGTGGGCACGCTGTTCATTCATTCACGAATCTATTCGATCGTCTTCTATGTGCCAGGCATTGAACTAGGTGCAGAGGCTACAGCCAGTGGGGAGACACACAGGCCAATTCCATCCCAGTGTGATAAAGATGAATGAGAGGGTACTGGGAGCAACTCCTGGTCTTGCAGGATGAAGTGGGGCTTACTGGAGGACCTCGAGCTCAGGGTAGCTGAGCACCACCAGGGACGTGCAGGCACTGACACTGTCGCCCTTCACAAAGGACAAGTCCATGCCCCCGACCCTCTGCAGACCCAAAAAAGCGGGGTCCCATTGCCATGGCTCCATGTCCCGGTCCACGACAAGTGTCTTCAACAGGACTTGCTCCCGTTTCCAGAGCGACAGTGTTTCCTCCGGTGGCCTCCCAGCCCTGTTGGAAGATTTTTAATCACAGTCTCAATTTCAGTGCTTGTGATTGGTTTGCTTATATTTTCTATTTCATCCTGGTTCAGTCTCAGAAGGTTGTGCTTTTCTAAGAATTTGTCCATTTCTTCCAGGTTGTCCATTTTATTGGCGTAGAGTTGCTTGTAGTAATCTCTCATGATCCTTTGTATTTCTGCAGTGTCAGTGGTTACTTCTCCTTTTTCATTTCTAATTCTATTGATTTGAGTCTTCTGCCTTTTTTCTTGATGAGTCTGGCTAAAGGTTTATCAATTTTATTTATCTTCTCAAAGAACCACCTTTTAGTTTTATTGATCTTTGCTATTGTTTTCTTAATTTCTTTATCATTTATTTCTGATCTGATCTTTATGATTTCTTTCCTTCTGCTAACTTTAGGGGTTCTTTGTTCTTCTGTCTCTAATTGCTTTAGGTGTGAGGTTAGGTTGTTTATTTGAGATGTTTCTTGTTTCTTGAGGTAGGATTGTATTGCTATAAATGTCCCTCTTAAAACTGCTTTGGCTGCATCCATAGGATTTGGGTCATCATGTTTTCATTGTCATTTGTTTCTAGATATTTTTTGATTTCCTCTTTGATTTCTTCAGTGATCTCTTGGTTATTTAGCAGTGTATTGTTTAGCCTCCATGTGTTTGTATTTTTTTCCTGTAATTGATATCTAGTCTCATAATGTTGTGGTCAGAAAAGTTACTTGATACGATTTCAGTTTTCTTAAATTTACCAAGGCTTAATTTGTGACACAAGATATGATCTATCCTGGAGTATGTTCCATGAGCACTTGAGAAGAAAGTGTATTCTGTTGTTTTTGGATGGAATGTCCTATAAATACCAATTAAGTCCATCTTCTTTAATGTATAATTTAAAGCTCTGTTTCCTTATTTATTTTCATTGTGGATGATCTGTCCATTGGTGAAAGTGGGGTGTTTAGGTCCCCTACTATGATAGTGTTACTTTGGATTTCCCCTTTTATGGCTGTTAGCATTTACCTTATGTATTGAGGTGCTCCTATGTTGGGTGCATAAGTATTTAAAATTGTTATATCTTCTCCTTGGATTGATCCCTTGATCATTATGTAGTGTCCTTCTTTGTCTCTTCTAATAGTCTTTATTTTAAAGTCTATTTTGTCTGATATGAGAATTGCTACTCCAGCTTTCTTTTGATTTCGATTTGCATGGAATGCCTTTTTCTATCCCCTCAATTTCAGTCTGTATGTGTCCCTAGGTCTGAAGTGGGTCTCTTGTAGACAGCATATATACAGGTCATGTTTTTGTATCCATTCAGCCAGTCTGTGTCTTTTGGTTGGAGTATTTAATCCATTTACATTTAAGGTAGTTATTGATATGTATGTTCCTATTACCAATTTCTTAATTGTTTTGGGTTTGTTATTGTAGGTCTTTTCCTTCTCTTGTGTTTCCTGCATAGAGAAGTTCCTTTAGCATTTGTTGTAAAGCTGGTTTTGTGGTGCTGAATTCTCTTAGCTTTTGCTTGTCTATAAAGGTTTTAATTTCTCCGTCGAATCTATATGAGATTCTTGCTGGGTAGAGTAATCTTGATTGTAGGTTTTTCCATTTCATCACTTTAAATATGTCCTGCCACTCCCTTCTGGCTTGCAGTTTCTGCTGAAAGATCAGCTGTTAACCTTATGGGGATTCCCTTGTATGTTGTTTGTTGTTTTTCCCCTGCTGCTTTTAATATTTCTTCTTTGTATTTAATTTTTGATAGTTTGATTAATATGTGTCTTGGCGTGTTTCTCCTTGGATTTATCCTGTATGGGACTCTCTGCACTTCCTGGACTTGATTGACTGTTTCCTTTCCCATATTAGGGAAGTTTTCAACTATAATTTCTTCAAATATTTTCTCAGTCCCTTCCTTTTTCTCTTCTTCTTCTGGGACCCCTATACTTCAAATGTTGGTGCATTTAATATTGTCCCAGAGGTCTCTGACACTCTCCTCAATTATTTTCATCCTTTTTTTTTAAATTATATATTTATTTATTTATTTATGGCTGCATTGGGTCTTTGTTGCTGCACGCGGGCTTTCTCTATTTGCGGTGAGAGGGGGTTACTCTTCGTTGTGGTGCACGGGCTTCTCATTGTAGTGGCTTCTCTTGTTGTGGAGCATGGGCTCTAGGTGTGCAGGCTTCAGTAGTCGTGGCACGTGGGCCCAGTAGTTGTGGCTCGCGGGCTCTAGAGTGCAGGCTCACTAGTTGTGGCGCACAGGCTTAGTTGCTCAGTGGCATGTGGGATCTTCCCGGACCATCTTCCCATGTCCCCTGCATTGGCAGGTGGATTCTTAACCACTGCGCCACCAGGGAAGTCCCTCTTTTATCTTTATTCTGCTCTGCAGTAGTTATTTCCACTATTTTATCTTCCAGGTCACTTATCCGTTCTTCTGCCTCAGTTATTCTACTATTGATTCCTTCTAGAGAATTTTTAATTCCATTTATTGTGTTGCTCATCATTGTTTGTTTGCTCTTTAGTTCTTCTAAGTCCTTGTTAAACGTTTCTTGTATTTTCTCCATTCTATTTCCAAGATTTTGGATCATCTTTACTGTCATTACTCTGAATTATTTTTCAGGTAGAGTGCCTATTTCCTATTCATTTGTTTGTTCTGGTGGGTTTTTACCTTGCTTCTTCATCTGCTCTGTATTTCTCTGTCTTCTCATTTTGCTTCACTTACTGTGTTTGGGGTCTCCTTTTCACAGGCTGCAGGTTCGTAGTTCCCATTGTGTTTGGTGTCTGCCACCAGTGGCTAAGGTTGGTTCAGTGGGTTGTGTAGGCTTCCTGGTGGAAGGGACTAGTGCCTGTGTTCTGGTGGATGAGGCTGGATCTTGTCTTTCTGGTGGGCAGGTCCGCATCTGGTGGTGTGTTTTGGGGTGTCTGTGACCTTATTATGGTTTTAGGCAGCCTCTCTGCTAATGGGTGCGGTGCTGTTCCTGTCTTGCTAGTTGTCTGCCATAGTGTCTCCAGCACTGTAGCTTACTGGTCGTTGAGTGGAGCTGGGTCTTAGCATTGAGATGGAGATACCTGGGACAGCTTTCACCATCTGATATTATGTGGATCTGGGAGGTCTCTGGTGGACCAATATCCTGAACTCGGCTCTTCCACCTCAGGGGCACAGGCCTGACACCCAGCTGGAGCACCAAGACCCTGTCAGCCACACAGCCTGCTCATTTAGTTCCTGTAGATCTGAGCCTCAGTCACAATTTTTAAGTTATATTACTTTCACATGAATTAGTCTTCTACTTAATTCTCAAGTTAAAGTACAATGGTAATCCCAGTTGTCACTGTACATTTAGAAATTACTATTTTCTGAATACCAAGGTAAAATGAAAAAACCATAGCACTGATTAGAACCCCTAGAAGAGAAATAAAAGAGTTACAACCCTTGCCCTCTACATCCTTGAGAGCTGTATTTTATGCTCTAAAATAATCCACCTAAAGGGGGACCTGAGGCTCAACTGAGCTTCAACTACCTCTGGGCACAACTGCACTTTCCTATTAGATTTTTCTTATTTCTTGAGGTAGGCCTGTATCACTATAAACTGCCATCTTAGAACTGCTTTCACTGTGTCCCATAGATTTTGGAAAATTGTGCTTCCATTTTCACTTGTGTCAATGTATTTTCTGATTTCCTCTTCAATTTCTTCATTGATCCGTTGGAATTTTAGTAGCTGTTGTTTCATCTCCACATTTTGTATTTTTGCTTTTTTTCTGTAATTGATTTCTAGTTTCATTTCAATGTGATTGGAAAAAAATTGCTTTATATAATTTCTATCCTCTTAAATTTGTTGTGAATTTTTTGTGACCTAGCATATGATGTATCCTGGAGAACATAACATGTGCACTTGAAAAGACTGTGTATTCTCTTGTTTTTGATTGAAGTGTCCTGTAGATATCTATGAAATCCAACTGGTCTAATCATTAAGACTGCTCTTTCTTTATGGATTTTCTTTTCTGATGATCTTTCCACTGATGTAAGTGGGGTGTTAAAGTCCTATGCTATTATTGTATTATTGTCAATTTCTCCCTTTATGTGTGTTGATATTTGCTTTCTATAAGTAGGTGCTCCTATATTAAGTGCATTTATGTAAACAAATGTTATATCATCTTCTTGTATTAATAATTTTATTATTATAAAATGCTCCTATTCTTCTTTTGTTATAGACTTTTTTCAAAGTCTGTTTTGTCTGATATGTGTATTGATACTCCGATTTTCTTGTCATTTCCATTTGCATGCAATATCTTTTTCCATTCCCTTGCTTTCAGTCTGTGTGTGTTTTTAGCTCTGTGCTGAGTCTCTTGTAAGCAGCAGTAGAAGGATCTTGGTTTTCATCCACTCAGGCACCCTATGTCTTTTGACTGGAGCATTTAGTCTTTGACATTTAAGTGAGTATTGATAAGTATGTACTTAATGCTATCTTGTTACTTGTTTTCTGGGGGTTTTTTTTTTGTTTTTTATTTTGTTTTAGTACTTCTCTCTTCTTTTCTTCTTCTTTTAGTTTCTTTTCTTATGGTTTGATAATTTTCTTCAGTGATATACTTGTGTTCCTTTCTAGTTTTGTGTTTCTATTGTAGGTTTTGATTTGTGTTGACCATGCGGTTCATATATGTTGAGTTATTTATAAATATATCTACTTGTTTTAAACTGATAGTCGTTTCATTTCAACACATTCTAAAAGATTTTCATTTTTACTGCCTTCCACCACGTTCTGTGTTTTTGATGTCATAGTTTACCATCTTCATGTTTATCCCTTAACTGTTTATGTAGTTATAGTAAATTTTACAATTTTTTCTTTTAATCTTTGTACTACCTTATTAAATTGTTGATTCACAGCCTTTATTATATATTTGCCTTTACTAGTGGGATTTTTCCTTTCCTATAAATTCTTACTTCTTATTGTAGCCTTTTCTTTTCCACTTAGAGAAGACACTTTATTATCTCTTTTAGGGTAGATTAACGTTGATGAACTCTTTTAGTTTTTGCTTGTTTGAGAAGTTCTTTATCTCCCCTTCAATTCTGAATGATAATATTGCTGGTTAGAATTTCATAGTATGTAGGTTTTTCCTTTTCAGTTCTTTAAATATATCATGCCACTCCCTTCCAGCCTGCAAAGTTTTTGAATAAAATTCAGCTGATAGCCTTAAGGGGACTCCCTTTTATGTGGTTTTTTTTCTCTTCCTGCTTTTAGCATTCTCTTTTTATCTTTAATTTTTGCCATTTTAATTATATGTCTTGGTGAGGGTCTCTTTAGGTTCCCCTCGTTTGGGACTCTCTGTGTTTCCTGTGTACCTGGATATCTGTTTTCTTCATCAGGTTCTGGAAGTTTTCAGTCATAATTTCATAAAATACATTTTTGACCCTTTTTTCTCTTCTCCTTCTGGGACCCATATAATGCAAATATTAATATGCTTGATATTGTCTCACAGGTCCTTTAAACTGTTCTCAATTTTTAAAACTGCTTTTGTTTTTGGTGTTCTGATTGGGTGATTTCCATTATTCTATCTTCTGGGTCACTTATGTATTCTTCTGTATCTGCTAGTGTTCGGTTAATTCCTTCTAATGTGTTTTTCATTTCAGTTATTTTATTTTTCAGCTCTGACTGGTTCTTTTTTATATTTTCTAGTTCCTTGTTAAAATTCTCACAATGAACATCTTTTATTTTCCCAAGTTCAGTTAGCATTTTTATTACTAATGCTTTGAATTCTTTATCTGGTAAACTATTTATCTGTTTCATGAGATTATTTTTCAGGTTTTTCTATTGTTCTTTCATTTGAAACAAATTCCTCTGTCTTCACATTTTACTTAACTTTCTCTGTCTTAGAAATTAGGTGAAACAGCTACCTATCTCTGTCTTGAAGTGGTGTCCTTATGTGGAAGTGTCCCTGTGCATTCTGTGTGTGCCCAGTGCCTCTGCTGGGAGAACTGGATCTGAAGTGAGCACAAGTCACATCTTCCCCCAGGGTGTGCTGGCATCTATCACCTTGGTGAGAGGTGTGGCTGGAGATGTAAGACTAGAGCCAGAGCCAGGTGTTAGTTGGGGCTGTCCTATGATCAGTAGCTGATACCACTGTACTGGGTGCAGGGACTGGTCCCAAGGTGCTAGAGCAAAAGCCCTGAGGTTCTGGTCCAAGCTGGTTCTGTTCCCTCTAAGTGTGTACTCTCCCCTCTCCCAGTGTTGGCACCTTCATTCCAGAGGGGAGCAGTGCTGGAGCAAGAGGTGCTAGAGTGGCACCCAGTGCAGACTGGGGCATGTGCTGTGGTAGTCCTGGCATGGCACTCCAGTAAGAGTTCCTGAATGCTCCCAATCTGCTGCCTCCAAAAGTACCTTCTCTTGCCCTGCTCACATGTAGTTCTGGGTCAAGCCTGCTCCGTCCCCCACAATTGCTCACTCTCCTTGGCAATGCCAGCCTTCCGATTAGTGGGGAGCTGTGCCACAGAGCAGGATAGGCTGGAACAGGCCCTCAACGTGGGCTGGGACGCATGCTGGGGCAGTCATGGGAAACTGGCCAGAGTCCCAGGCTGTCTCAGTTTCTTCCTCTGCCTTTTTTGAGCATGTGCATACCCTTCATGAGTGCAGTTCAAGTTTCTCACAGTAACCCTGTCAGTCCCATTGGTCTTCAGAGCAGCCAAGGGGACTCATCAGTGTCAGACCCAGAGCTGTGGTCTGTGGTTTAAACTGCTCACCCCCCAGGGAAGGTATCTCAGTCCATGTAATTCCTCCTCTTTTGTGTCCCATCACAGGGGTGCAGGTCCTGACTCCATCACTTCCCTTATCTTCCTACCTGAATCCTTGTGGATCTTTCTTACAGCCTTGGTTGTATAAGAGTCTTTCTGCCATGCTTCAATTTGTTTTCAGTGAGAGTTGCTCCACATGTAGATGTATTTTTGATGTGTTTCTGGGGGGGGGGGGAGGTGAGCTCATTGTCCTCCTACTCCACCATCTTGATCTCGTCTCAATGCTGATCATCTATATGACAGCATGGAAGAAAGTGTTCAGAAATATTTCCCGCAAAATATAAGTCAAGAAATTCATAGCAAATAAATTGAGAAGACATTTCCTCTAGGTAATATGTTTTTGGTACTAAATCTCTGTCACCCATAACTTAATGCCTGTACTGACTTTCCTAAATATATTTTTGCAATCTTGTCAGCATAGTCTAAGTATCATGGTATCTATTAATTTCATGAAAGACTTCTATAAATTAATATAAAATAATTGTAAAAAAATAGGAAAAATATTGTAAAATACTAGCTAGAATGTGAAACATATACCTTTTTTTCTTTGTCTTGCAAATATGTTAGTATATTAAATGTTATTCTCACTCTGGTAATGTGGGAACTTAAGAATCACATGATGAAATCTTGCATGTACTTACTATGTGTCAGACACTGTTCTAGATGCTTTTACATATTCACTCTGTTAATGCTCACAGAAACCCTATGAGTTAGACATTATTAACTTGACATGTTACAGATAAGAAATGAGGCACAAAGTTTAGGTGACTTCTGTCAGTCACAGATTTAGTAAGTGACGGGGCCAGGATTTAGTAAGTGATGTAGGCTATGGGACTTTCAGAGGCCGTGTTCATCTCTGGTAGGGAAGCTTTAGGAAAAACAGTAATGCAGCAATACAGTCAGCTAGTACATTCCATAATCTATATATACACCCATACATTTCAACACAATAATACTTAGGAATGATATTGGATGAGGGTTGTCATTCTTTTTTTTAAATTTTATTTATTTATTTATTTTATTTATTTATTTATGGCTGTGTTGGGTCTTCGTTTCTGTGCGAGGGCTTTCTCTAGTTGCGGCAAGTGGGGGCCACTCTTCATCGCGGTGCGCGGGCCTCTCACTGTCGTGGCCTCTCCTGTTGCGGAGCACAGGCTCCAGACGCGCAGGCTCAGCAATTGTGGCTCACGGGCCTAGTCGCTCCGCGGCATGTGGGATCCTCCCAGACCAGGGCTCAAACCCGTGTCCCCTGCATTGGCAGGCAGACTCCCAACCACTGCGCCACCAGGGAAGCCCTGAGGTTGTCATTCTTGACTTCTAGTTATCTTGGGAGACTGGACAACATCTAGCCCATTCTAAAGCTTTTGTAGACTCTTTTTCAAAAGTCTTTATTTGGGCTACTTCTTTATATTATCTCTTTTGGGTATAGTTTTTTCATACTAACTGTTGTCTTCTATTCCCCAATGTATTAGTTTCCTATGGCTGCTATAACAAATTACCACACACTTAGTGGCTTAAAACAACACACCTTTATTATCTTATGGTTCTGAGGGTCAGAAATCTAACATTGTTCTCACTGTGCTAAACATTACAGTGTCGGCAGTGCTGCATCCCTTCTGGAGTGACTAAGGGAGAATCCCTTTCCTTGTCTTGTCCAGCTTCTCCGGGCTGCCAGTGTTCCTTGACTCATGGTTTTATCTTTCATTTTCAAAGCCAGAAATGTAGCATATTCCCATTTTTCTCTCTGGCTCTGGCCTTCCTGTTTCCCTCTCACAATGACCCATGTGATTACATTTGCCCACCTGGATAATCCAGGATCATCTCTCCATCTCAAGATCCTGAGATCCAATCACATCTGAAAAGTCTCTCTGGCTATATAAGGTAACTTATCACAGGTTATGGAGATTAGGAAGATGACATCCTGGGACCACACTCAGCCTACCAGACCCAGTATTCCTGAACTGTTTGATCTGATATTTGTTTGATCTATGACACGACTGTTCTTCTCTGAAACAAAGCTTGTTGAATGCAAAGCGGGCTTAAGTGACTCCAGTAACTTCTTTCTTCATTTCCAGTCACTGCTTCTTCAGATTATTCTGTGAACTTCAGCCTCCTTGGTAATTAAGATCCTTCTGGTTGGAAACACCAGGGGCTATATTAAAAAATATATTTTACTCTATTGAGGAAGGTGTTCATTATGTAGGCCAAATCTATAAAACCCTTTATTAGTCTCTTTACCAGCTTTACATAGAATGATAAGTCTGTCGCATAGTCATTTATTTTATCTGAGAGTTGTAGGTTTTATGAAACCTAAACTTGGTCCTTTAAAATTCCCATGATATGCTTCTTTCAGAAGAAGTAAAAACTAAAGTTGGCCCTTTGAACTGGACACTGCTGTATGCCAAAAATACTATAAATATTATCTGAGTTAATCATCAAAAAATTATCTGAATGATCTGAATTCCAACATCTCCTGTGACCCTACTTCCTAACACTTCCATCACTGTTTCCCTGAGTGGCAGCCACTCTGGCCTCCTTATGATGCCTTAGATATTCTAGTCATGTTCTCTATGCAGGGCCTTTGTACTTGCCGTTCCCAAGAAGTCATAAGCCTTCCTCAGTTTATTCAGGTCTGCTCAAATTTCACCTATTCATGAAGGATTTCTTCACCATTCCATCTACAGTAGTCCTCAAAACTCTCTACCCGTCACCATGCTTTTTTCTTCAGGACATTGTCAGTAAGGTTATTATGTATTTTTTTAGATTTTCTTTAGTCTCTACATCCTCCATTGGTATGCCAGCATATCAGGGATCCAGGAAATCTGTGGCACAGCATTATATCACCAGCTTCTGGAATAATGCGTGGCCCAAAAAAGCATCCAAGAAGTATTTTAAAGACCCCCAAAAAAAAGAAAACCTGAAGTTCAACAAGTTTATGCAACATTCTCAATGTCAGAATCATTACAAATCCATGTACTATATCTTATATCACAACTGTTTCCAAAATGTAGTTCAATTCTATTGCCTTACTTCACTTTGATGTATGAGTACATCCTAAATCAGACATAAACAAAGATACATATAGACATTTGGGATAAACATTTCTCATAAACTTATGTGCCTCTTTCTGGTATATAAAATATAAATGAGGGCCCTGCTGCCTTGATAGCAGTGCCGTCCATCTTACTGCTTTCTGTTGAGTGCTTCTATCTGGCCTTTGCCATGCCAGGATCCCCCAGCACCAGAGAGCCCAGTTCTATAGCAGCATCTCCTTTGGTCAATTCTGTGTACAGAGAAACAACCACCCCTCCCCAGGAGCTTATTTCTTATTGCTTTAGTGAAGGGTGTGTTTCTCTGTGGAGCAATCAGGTGGTGGAGTCTCCAGTCGAACATATTGAATTCATTTTAATATCCCCGTCTACCTGAGTCTTCTGAACTTTTCATCAATTCTCTTCCAAGTTCCAGGAGCTTCTCCTCATTTACCTGAGGCTGTTGAGCAAGCTTCATGGGTCCTCCCAGCAGTGTATTAATGTGGCAAAAAAAAACCTCTAAGATGGCCCCCAAACATCCCTGCCTCCTGGTCCTCTTGATCTTGTATAATCCATTCCACTTGAGTGTGGGCAGAAACTCTGATTTGTTTCTACCCAATAGATTATGCCTAAGGTGATGGCATATCATTTCAGTTATCAGGTTACTTAACGTTGTAACACATCCTGTTAGGCTACTCTCTCTCTCCCTTGTTGGCTTAGATAAAGCAAGCAACTGTACTGTGAGCTGCTCTATAGAGAGGCCATATGTCAAGAAACTGAGATGAGGGAAGCTGCTGGCTAACAGCCAACCAAAAACTGAGGCCCTCAGTCCAGTAGACCATAGGAAGTGAATTCTACCAGCAATGGAATATGCTTGGAAGTGGATCCTTCCCCAGTCAAAGCTTGAGATAAAACTGCAGCCCAAGTCAATACCTTGATTGCAGCCTTGTGAGACTCAGAAGCAGAGGGACAAGCTAAGCGATACCCAGACTCCTAACCCACAGAAACAGGGATAATAAAAGTGTGCTGTTTCAGCTGTTAAATATATGGCACTTCGTCACACAACAATGGTTACCTAATAAGAATAGTTCCACACGTCCTTGCCAGAACACGACATACTGTGTCCAGAATAGTGCTCCTATGTCAATGAATTCTCCCCTATCCAGACTTATGTTCCATACTTCCCCAGTTCAGTATCTTCAAGACCCACTCTGCTTGTTTCTGCTAGTACCAACAGCCCAAATCTTACAATTCTTTGTGAATGAATGCTATTTCCTCTGAGTAGAAAATGCATTCTATGCTTGATTTGTTCTGTAGTTATTGGCCTGCAAGCAGGGAGGGAATGAAGGAAGGATGTTGAAGAGACCAGGCTTCATTTTGCCTGGCCCCTTCCTCAGGTGAGGTCTTCATAGCATCTCTAGGCAATAGGAGGCTGATTGCTTATAAAGATGCAGAGGGAGCTGCTTCTACCAGTGCAGAGTGTATGGGGAAGTCTGGGGGTAGGGCTGTAAGAATATCAAGTGTATCTATCCAAATATCAAGGTCCCACTATCTTCCTGTGCACTCAGTCTCACATTCATCTCATTTGATGTTCTACTACTTTTACATGTAAATCTTGAGGCCTTCTTCATTTCACAAATTGCTTTGGGTTGACAGTTTTTATTTTCTTAAGGCTATCAAATCATTAGGCACAATCCTTATACTTATCATTGACCCTGTAACACCCGAGTGCTACAGCAGCCAGACAGGCCAATCCTTCACTGTCATCTGTACCTCATCCTGACCTGCCTCTTAATAATCACGAATCTGCAGAATATCATGGGATTAACTCTACCCACCTTGCATCAGCAGTGCGGTTCTTAGCAATACCTCACTTGTGAATGATTTAGTTCCAGAATATCATTCTGCGTGTTTGTTTTCTACCTTATTTAATATTTTGTTGGTATCATATGTTTTAGTCTGAGTTCCCTCTGGAAAGCAGAACTGGAGAAAAAAGTCTCGCATAAAGCAATTTATTTTGACCAATGATCCCAGAGAATGGACGTCTTGCAGAGGCTAACACTGAGTTAGTCACTGGTGTAGGCAAGTAGGGGTGTTCCCCCTAGGACTTTCTATGAAGCTGTTTAAAATGTATTTCAGAATTGTTCAGCTAAGGGATAAAAGAGATGAATTTTTCTATCAGCTTCCATCATCAATCAGTTGAGGGTAAACCCATAGGGTGTTATCTTTCCCATATTCCTGAGTTGCCCACCTAACCTGTGAATGCCCAGCAGGCCAATAGGTATTCCACATCATGGAGTTAAGAACCACGTGGTAAAGGAAGTGAAACAGGTGCAGATTATGGCTGATATGAGGTGCTCTAAGGGTGAAGCCAGGAATATGATTCTTGGATCAAACTATTTCCATTTCAGAATTTTCTTGGCATCGTTCTATTGCCATTTGGTATTGTACATTACTGTTGGGAAAGAGGAGTGTAGCCTAGTGTTTCCAGCCTCCATGTAACTAATTTTAGTATACAGATAATCCAAAGAGTCTCTCTTTATCTTTGAATTTTAAATTTCATTACCTTTCCTGGCACAGTGGACCGTATTCATTTGTAATTTCTGTTCTTCCTGTTTTAACTTTTTTAATAAATTTGAGTTGTTTTGAGAGTTTTGATGTTTTCTCCACTCTAACCAACAAATTACCATGAAATTAAATTATGTCTTCCTTATTTATTACCTACTCTCAAATTGTTTTAATATTGTAGGATCATCTGCATTCATAGTAATTATATTAAGCTTATTCTTTATTTTACTTTATGGTTTATAGCCATGCCCATTTTTAATTGGATTGTTTATTTTACTGTTGAGTTTGGAAAGTTCTTTATGTATTTTAGCTAATAGTTCTTTGTCAGGCATGGGGTTTACAAATATTTTGTCCCCATCTTTAACTTTTCTTTTTGTCCTCTTAACAGGGTCTTTTGAAGAGCAAACCATTTTTGTTGAGGTTCAGTTGATGGATTTTTCCTTTTATGAACCATTGTATGTTGATTTTCAATTGTAGTATTTAAATAAGCTGATATATTTATAGTTAAGTTCATATAATGAAAGATAATGAACATACAGAAGCAAGAGGAGACTACTGATGGGTGATCCCTGGGGAGGGAGATGAGTTCAGATCCAGAACATGATTATAGGGGTTGACCACTGGCAGGTGAACTAGAATAGGTGAGGAAGTCAATCTTAGGGAAGACACATAATTATTAATTGCAGCAATAGACAAGTTGAGAGAATTGTAATCGTATGGCCATTATTTCCTTTGAATTAAAACCTTTGGTCTGGCCCTGAGAAAGATGAGTGGGCACTTTGAGGTATGACACAGGCTTAAACTAAATACAGAGATAAACATGCAAGAGTCCTGCTTATGGGTACTTGAAAAGCACAGACGCTCCCCCTGGGGCCTGGACTAGGGTTCTCAAAATCTTCAGCAGACCTGTTTTGTTAGACTACTTTAGGAAATAAAAATAATGAGTTTAAATACTTTAAAAAGTCTTGAACTTGTCAATTCTACCCAGGTACTAACATTCCTTTGTCTTAAATCTTGTACTCGAGTTTGAGACCCCTACTTCAGGCCATGAATATATTGTGGCTCCACTGACTGGCAGTAACTGGGGACTTTGACCTCAGCTATTCTCTTTTCTTAACACTACTGTGAAGTGAATTAAGTTTTCACCTTAGCCAATTCATAAGGAAAGTGAGGCTTAGGTATCTTATTCAGACCCTGTTCGTTCTGACTGCCTACAAATACTGTGCTCTTTCTAATATTTGCACCCCACCAGCTGTTGTCCATACAAGGCATTGCTATTTTACTGGTTATTTTAAGAGAGTGCATTTGTGTTGAACAATTCAAGCTGTCATGTATATATTTTTGTCACCAAATTTGTTCACTATCAATAGGACATACAGTCTTTATTAGAAAATAGGATACACATATTAACTGCATGGACAAAGCAAATGTCCACATTCTTCGTTATATCCAAACTGGTGCAAAAATAGCAAAGTGGCAGATGGAGATTTTCATAAACCTTGCGATTGAAGAATGAATCAGGAAAACATTTGTCAAAAGCCCATAGTGTTTGATGGGAAGGAGATTAACTGGCAAAAACATATCTGCAATATTACTCAGTAGCTTAGAAGAATGTCCTTTTTTCTAAAGCAGCAAGTACCAGTCCTAAAGATATCAGGATTGGTATCAAGATACCAATCCTAAAAATATTTCAGGATGTTGCTCTTCTGAATTACATTTCCAAAATTTCTTTTTTGGAAATATAAGAGGCCATTTATTGTTGTAAGTGCATCAAATGTACCCACAAGGAACAACTAAGCATTGACTTGGCTATTTAGATAATTTCATGGCAAGAATGTGAAGCATATTTCCAACTTCCAGTTGACAATATCAGAAGTTGTAGTGTCTATTACATGAGCAGGTTCAACACTGAGAAATTCTTAAAATTTCAGAGTGGCAAGTTATACAAAAGGGATCACAAGGGTTCCTGTAGCATTAGAATTTGAATTTAATAGAATTTTAGCATTAGTATCATTCCTTACATACTTAACAATACAGGGATTTTTTTAATGCTTAAAAACATACAGTGATGTTTGCATTTTAAGACACACAGGAGAGTACTTTAACTTTTTTTTTTTTTTAACATCTTTATTGGAGTATAATTGCTTTACAATGGTGTGCTAGTTTTACCCAATCTGTAATCTATACAGTTACTTATTATGTACTTTTATCTTCCTTGTAGATGTATAAGCAAAGACGTATACCTGTCAGGAGAAATGTCCTGAGATTACCTAGAAAACCTAAAACAACTGTGATTTTATCTCATTGTGAATCAGAGGTTTCTACCCCATTGTTAATGTCAGTGATGGAAAGAGAAATTGTTTATTGTCTTAGAAAGCAACATTTTATTTTTTAACAAAATGTACTCTACCATACAATGATGAGTTCAACAAATACTGTGTGTTAAGCTGGACAGAGTAGTAGAAGCAGCAATAGACCTACAAATGCTTTTATTGTTTCCTTCTGGTATATAGTACCCTTCCCTCTTTCCTGCCAATCAAAATCTTACTGTCTACCATCTTCTAATACACTTCCCACTACAAGTCCCAGCCAGCACAGTTGCTACTACAATTCTCATTACTTTCAAAACTCATCAGCTCTTCCCCCTCCCCATGTCCTCAAGTCCATTTTCTATGGGATAAGGAGGGTGGGAGGGAGAAGCAAGAGGGAGGGGATATGGGGATGTATGTGTACGTATAGATGATTCACTTTGCTATGCAGCAGAAACTAACACAACATTGTAAAGCAATTATACTCCAATAAAGCTGTTAAAAAAAAAAAAAAGAATGGATAAACAACAAGGTCCTAGTGTATAGCACAGGGAACTTTATATATATATATATATAAAAAACTGAATCACTTTGCTGTACAGCAGAAATTAACACAACATTGTAAATCAACTATTCTTCAATAAAATTTTTAAAAATGTAAAAATAAAAACCTCATCAGCTCCTCTAGTATTATGCAATTTGTTTTTTGGTGAATATTTTGTATTTCTAAAACTAATTTGCAATCTGTTAAATATAGAGAGCATGTCAGAATAAGAGTAGAGGTTTTTCTCAAATAAAAATTCTACTTCTACTAGAGGAGTTTCAATTCCTTTCAGATTAGAGAGGGACCCACTGTATTTATTTATTTGTTCATATATTTAGTCTATAAGTATTTATTCAGCACATATTCTGAGATAAGCATAGTTACAGATTTTTGGGATACTGCAGTCTCTTCAGTACTTAATACATTATCTTGTGTGTTTAAGATTCTTAATAATCATTTAAATGATGAAAATCAATTTTAGGGACTAATTATAATACTAAATTGCTTCCAAAGATGAATTATCCAGATGGTTCATTTTATCTGAGTATACTCACCATGAAGGCAGATTTCTAATAGTATAGAAGCCATTAAGAAGAGCATGACTTTCTCTCACTTTGTGCCAGCTTACCCTTCCCCCTCCCGGTGTCCTCAAGTCCATTCTCTAGTAGGTCTGCAGAGTGGCATGTACATATATACACTACCAAATGTAAAACCGATATTTAGTGGGAAGCAGCTGCACAGCACAGGGAGATCAGCTCGGTGCTTTGTGACCACCTAGAGAGGTGGGATAGGATGGGTGGAAGGGAGGGAGACGCAAGAGAGAAGAGTTATGGGGATATATGTATATGTATAGCTGATTCACTTTGTTATAAAACAGAAACTAACACACCATTATAAAGCAATTATACTCCAATAAAGATACTAAAAAAAAAAAAAAAAAGAGGAACATGACTGATTTATGGGAGAATATATTATCTGCCAAAAGTACTTTGACAATATAGAATTTTGAGGAGTCTAAGTGGTTTATCTTTAGAAAAGCAGGCTATTATTTTGAGGACCTGAGAAAGACAGAAGAGGTAGGTACAACAAAAGAGATTTGAGAAAAGAGCAACACAGGTACATATAAGGTACAAAGGTACAAAGACTCCACAGGTACTTCATGGACTCTTGTGTGCTCACATGTATCTCTGCAACAGGTCCCTTTTTTTTGTATCATAATTGAAATCCAGGAGACCAGCAGATGGTAGAAGGACCAAGAGCCAAAATAACTTCATATCCCCCATTATTTCTCTATACTTTAAAAGCTGGCTTCACAGGACATAATAAAAATAAAGTACTATAATAAAAAATAATCCAGGGATGATTATGAACTGGCAACATTCATTTATGGAAACCACATTCATTTGAAAATATTTATTAACATAAGGTCAAATTAAAAATTTACAGTTGAGACAATTTTATTTTAAATTTGTGAGGGCTTATTGGGAAGCGAGATTTAGTACATGGGTTTTACCTTTGAAAAATGATTAGCGAATGATCCATATATTTATTCAGCTCCTCCTTTCATGTGGATTTATTAATTCATCATTAGTTCTCACATATTTTTGAACACTGATGTTTTAGGCACTGCACTAGGCACTGGGTCTACAGTCTTGCCTATTATTGTCTCCCTACACTCTTTCCTTAATTTTTCATCCATTTATTTACTTTTAAAAACCCATTCAGATGGTAAAAATTACCTCAAAAATAACATTGTCACCCTCAAACCTCCTTGGAGCTCATTATGTAAGCCAAAATCTCAAGAACCGTCTTTTTTTTTTTTTTTATAAATTTATTTATTTATTTATTTTTGGCTGTGTTGGGTCTTCGTTTCTGTGCAAGGGCTTTCTCTAGTTGTGGCAAGCGGGGGCCACTCTTCATTGCGGTGTGCAGGCCTCTCACTCTCGCCGCCTCTCTTGTTGCGGAGCACAGGCTCCAGACGCGCAGGCTCAGTAGTTGTGGCTAACAGGCCTAGTCGCTCCAGGGCATGTGGGATCCTCCCAGACCAGGGCTCGAATCCGCGTCCCCCGCATCGGCGGGCAGACTCTCAACCACTGCGCCACCAGGGAAGCCCCAAGAACCGTCTTTGATTCCTCATTCCCTCTTATGTTCCATATTCAGTTCATTAGCAAGTCATGACATGTATGCTTCCTAAATATATCTTACATTTGTCCATTTCTCTCCATCTGCACTGCTGACACATAAAGCTAAACACATCCTTGTGATGACCTTCTGCAATAGTCTCCTACTCCTACTCTTGTTTCCCTTCAATCTATTTTTCCCAAGGCAGTCAGAATAATCTTAAAAATAATAAATCAGATCACATTACCACCCTTTTTAAAACCCAATGTTTGCTTCCCACCATACTTCACATAACATCTAAATTCCTGTTCATAGCATTCAAGGTCTTCATTCTTCATCATCTGGTTTCTTCCTGTACCTTTAACCATATGTTATTTCATTTTCCTCTACTTCTATGCATCAGTCACACATGCATCATTTTATTTCTTATAACCCACAAAGTTTCTAGAAGTAAGAGACCTTGCCTTGTTTCTGTGTATATCTCTCATGGGACTGAGGAGAATATCTAGAACCCTGGAGATACAGAAGTAGTGTATACTGAATGAATGAATGAATGAATGTTCCTAAGTCAATGAAAACAGATGTTTGAACCTGAGCCCTCTTTGACTATGTTCTCTGTAGAGAACTGAAATGTGTACATAATAAAAAACTGAGGACTTATCTCAGAATGTAGTACAAAATGGCATAGAAATAAAAGATGAGAAAAGTTGAGATAATAGTACAGATCCTGAATTTTCTATATTAGTCTAACAGGAGTTCTAGAAGAAAATAGAGAATTTTTTAAAAAAGAAAGAATTACAGAAATAAAACACAGAAAGCAAAGTCTCAGATTTGAAGAAAAGTGGAAGTCTTCACCCTGAGAGATTCACCAAAAGTCACACAGAATAACTGTAAAAAGACTCAGTGCTGGACACACCATCATGAAATTTCAGAAACCTGAGGATAAAGAGAAAAATCCTAAATGCTTCCAGAGAGGAAAGACAAACAAGTAATCAAAATTTAAATCCAGATTTTTCCAAAAGAAAAAAGCATCATATTAGCATCATATTTCTTGATAACAATATTGATGTCAATAAAACAGTGAAACATTATCTTCAAAGTTCTGCTGAAAAATGTTTTGAACCTGAATGAATATATTCAACCAAATTATATTCTTGTGGAAAGACAAAAAATATTTTCAGACAAGCAATGGTTCAGTTTTACCCCCAATAAATCTCTGAAAAATATTGCTTGAGAATGTGATTCAGTAACAGAAGAAAAAAAATCCAAGATAGAGAGATGTGATTTAACAAACTCATGAAAGCTAACTAGAAGAATAAAACTTCTGTTTGCTGCTAATTAATTTTTGATGCATAGAGTAAAAAGCAAAAACAAACAAAAAAGAAATAAAAGTCCCAGATAATTTTAATATGAAATGGGGAGGGAGTTTCCTGCCTTGTTTTAGAAATAAATTTAGGGGATATATTATTTTATCATACAAAACCATTTTAAAAATATTCACTGTGTATTTTGAAGTGCTTTTGATAATCAAATATTGCGTGAATCTTTTTATAATGAGATTGCATTTATATATAACATGGGTAATTTCAAAAATCAATATTGCAAAAGGATAGATGAAAATGAACTGGATGCAAGCAAAAAGGCTGTGAGGTCAGATAACGTGGAGACACAGGGTGTCTCAGAGCCTTCACCTTTCCTGAAAAATTACCAGATGAAATAATGCAAAGGTATCTGAGATATGAAGCTGTATTTTCTTAACCTTTGTTTTCATTATATCTGACCTTGACAAGCAGGAAATAAAAGAAGGTGTGCGAATCACCTGGGACTTTGAGTAGGACTAAATGAATAATCCATGCTTGACTTTATTAAAAACTCAGTCAAATAAAATGCATAAAAAAGAAAAAAATAACTAAAGTCCCAAAGAACTTCATATCAAACGTTCACTGCTTATGCTGGATCTCCCCAGTCACAGTTTGGAAGTATATTCAGTAGAATATTATCTCATTGTGTTTCATAAATCATCCTCTCTAGTTTTATGGATTTTTTAAGATAGGGAAAGAACACAAAGTAGAATCCGCTTAAAGAAATTAGAATTTTGCAAAGCTCTGGAGCCCAGAAAATTGATGGAGGATTTAGTTTTTCATATTAATGAGTCTACTGATTATCATGATATGAACTGATGAAACAAAATCTCTTCCTTTGAAATGTAAATGATAAGAGCTTTAAAGTGTATAGCAATGTGCTATTATGTCTCTATATGCAGTAAGACAAATTTGCTTTGGACTTTGGAATGCATTTAAGGGAGAAGGAACGTGAAAACTAGCATGTGTTTCCATATTATAGTATTTTGGGTGCATCCTGCTTGATTCACAAATATTTTACAGTACTTTGAGTTTCCTTCAAAACAGGATTTCATAATGACAGTTCATTTTTGATTTAATTATGTTCCTAGATTCTCTTTTTCTTTTTGAAAATGTTCCCTAAGGACCTACTATGTGAAGTATTCTTTGCAGCTGTAGTAAGAAATATAAGGATGGATAAATGATCTTCCTCCAAACTTAAAGAGAAAACCAACCAACCAACCAAACAAAAGCTTGCTATTTGAGGCAAGGTGAATACCATATTTTTCTTCTCCCCTGCAGGATGTATCCTTTCACAGACAGACACAAAGAATAAGAAACAGTCATTTCCTAGGCAGACCAAGAATCTGTTCACTATAGTTTTAGTTTAAAACTCATCATTGAGTATTTGTGATAATTATTATGAAAATACCCATAATCTGATATTCTATGATTTACACAGGGAATCTTTTACAATAATCCAACATGAGACATGGAGAAATGAAAGACTGAACCAAGAAATCAAGAAAGAAGTTTTTAAGAATAATTAGATGTCTTTGGCTGAATAATTAGATGCCTTTGGCTATCTTTTTTAACTAGACAGAAAGCAATTTAGTCCGTACTCAAAACTCTGGCATTTATTAATTTATCTGATACATAAGCAAGAACTTCAGGATGCTGTGAAGGCAGTCCTTGCCTGTATCCCTCTTCTGGATGGTCCTTTATAAATGGATCTCAGTGTCCCATTCTACTGTCTCCCACTATCCAGATTGAGGAATGGGATCTGACCCAAGCCAGACCAAGGAACTATCACATGGCCCAGGGCACGAGCTCTTCTAACCCTTTACACTCAGTGATGACTGGCTGAACTATTCAGATCTTATCTTCCTTGGGGACTTTAAATGTGAAATATACAAGGTAGTGAATTTGGTAAAATAGCATGTAGAGAGAGTGCAATGAGCATGAGCCGTGAGAAAGCAAGTATCATAATAAAGGGAAGAGTAGAGTGTAGATTCACTAGGGAGATGGCAGCAGGAACAAAAGAAAGAATAGCTGAGTAACCAGATGCATTAAAAGCTAAGGGATGAAGTGTCAGGTGCTTCTCTTGGGGATTAGGTAGCTGCAGTTAAACTTAGAGGGTTTACTCTGATCTGTTCTGTACTCTGTGAGGCCTGCCAGTAAGACTGTTGATACTCCCCACAGTCTTCCCTACTCCCTGTAAAATCTTGTAGTAAGTTTCTCCCCAACATACAGCTTTGTTAACTAAGGTAGCCAGAAAGTGTCTCTGTCCATGACTACACAAAGGATTTTTCCAGTGTAACAGAACTGGCCTGGAACAAGATAGAGAGAACTGACTTATTGGATTGCCATAGTCAGAGTCACTCCAGGTCTGTTTTCTCTGCCAAATATGCTTATTGAAGGATTTATAGGGAGTGGCTTCACGGAGGGCATGCTTTTATTAATAGAACCCAAGATATTACATCGGCACCAATAGCGCACATGTCATATTTTCTGCAGCATCCTGCTAGCAACACTTCCCTATTGAAGTGACAGGGCCATGAGTACCGCCATTCGTGGTGCATGATGGTCATAAACTACATAATTCCATTCGAAGTTACTTTCTAGTTTCATAAATGTTGTCTTAAAAAGCAACCTGTATGAAATGTTAAGGAACTAATAAGACAAATATTTCCCACCAGGAAATAATGTTTTCCTTGGAAAAAATTGCTTGAAAAACCATCCTTCATGGTCTATTTTACCCTTTGTTTCAAAGTGTGTGCTCCTAATCTAAGGAGGTAAATTTCCCAGACCAAGTAACTCTGATTTGTTTTTAATGAATTTATTTCTTTTCTTATCTTTCACATTCCTTAACACATTTCAAAACTCTCTTAGTGTCTTTATATACCAGGAAAAAACCACGTAACAGGTGAAACTTCATTCACTCAGGTCATTTCATTCTGAAATGATACTGATTATCATTACCTGAAAAAGAGGGACAGAGACAATGCAGGAAATGCTGACCTAAAATTATGTAATAATTTGTCTGTTCTTGACAGTATTTTTGAAAGAATTAATAAGGAAATGTATTATCAGCCAAGAGAACATAAAGTGGACATGCTTTTAATGTCCACTTCATAGACCTTCTATCAAATTAGGAAATTTTAGAACATATTGCATTGCAAAAATAGATCAAAATAACAAAGCCATGATTATTCTAATGGATGCCAACAATTTTAGATAATCACTGATGATAATTTCTAGGAAAAAAAGATTACAATAAAGTTATTTTAAAATGACAATAAGTTTAAATCGTAATAAGTATAGAAAGCTTTCCCGTGCTAGATAAGAAAGCATCCTGTAACTATCCTGTACTAAAATAAAATGTTATAATTGCACAGAAGAGAAAAATAAATGAATAAAGTTTGCAAAAGTAGATCTAAATGTATATGTAGTTATAGAGGACACAGATGTCATTAAAATAATTTATATAATAATGGTACTGGCATAATTTGTTATCCGTATGGAAACATCTAGAATTACACATTGATTCATTTATAAAAATGAACTGTAGATGGATTGGATCGAAATGTAAAAATAAATAAATAAATGTAAATAAAAACAATAAAACATTATTGAGGAATGCTTTTTAAGAGATAGAACATTCAGAAACCATAAAACGTAATATAGATATTCATTTGTCTAACAAAGATTTATTGAACACCTGCTGTGTGACTGGCCCTATTCAAGATGCTAGCGATTCGCTAATAAATAAGGCAGACTCAACCCCAGATTTTAATGGAGTGTACATCCTACTGATGGAGGCCAAGCAAATAGAATGATTTTAGTGAGTGATACCTGTTGAAAAAAGCAATATTGGAATATGTTATAGGATAAGCAGGGGATGCGCTGCTACTTTAGATACTATGGCCAGAGAAACCTCTGTATGGAGATGGCATTTGAGCTGGGACCTAAATAATAAGGGGAAAACCATAGAAAGGTCTAGAAATGGGCATTCCAGAAAGAGAAAACGGCAAGCCTAAAGTCTCTGCAAATGGAATAAGCATGGCATGTTAAAGAATTGAAAGCCACCCAATGTGGTGAGCCAGAATGTAGTGAGTAAAGGGGAGATTGGTAAAAGATGGGGGAGAGCTAGCCAAGGCTGACATTGTTTAGGCCCTAGTCAGTCTGGAAAGGGTTTGAATTTTATTTGAAGTGCAGTGGGAAGCTATCAGAGAGTTGTTAGCTCAAAATAAATTGTTCTGATTTTGATTTTAAAATATTATTATATTACTGTAATGTTTACAGAATGGATAGTATGAGACAAAAATAGATGAAGGGAAGAAAGTTTTATTGGATATTACACTAATAGGTAACAACTGATGGTGCTTTGGGCTAAAAGAGTAATAACAGATATTGAGAGAAGCAGATAGACACAGGACATATTTTAGAGTTAGAGTAATGGAATTGACTGAAGGATTCAGGGAAGGGTATTAAGGAAAGAGAGGAAAGAAGAATAATGCCTAAGAATTTTGGCTTGAGTAGTTGAGTGAGTGAGGATGTCTACAATCTACTGAGATGGGGAGGGATGTAAGACTGGAAGGAGTGTGCCGCACGGATTGCAGAATTCTCTTCTGGACATGTGAAGTTTAAAATGGTACTCGATCTCTGTGTGAAGCCGTTTAGTAGGCAGTTACATATATTGGTCTAGAACTCTAGAGGTCAGGGCTGGAGACACTTGGGAAACATCTGCATACGAATGATGTTTAGAGGCACAGGACTAGATGGATCACTAAGGAAGAATGTACAGATACAGAGGAGGTCATAGGGCACACTATCCTGCATAAAAATTGAAGTATTTGTACATAGAAAACATGAAAACATTAAGTGTTGAAGGTTAAACTGAAAAAATGCTTTCAATATAATCAAGCCAAGGGTTAATATGCCTAATTTTAAAAGAGCTACTACAAATCAGTAAAGAAAAAGATAATATTAACAGGCCAAAAACAAATGGATAAAGGATATAAATGGGCATTTTATAGAAGAGGAAATCAAATTGGCTAATAAATGCATGAACAGATGGTCAACCTTACCAGCAATCAGGGAAATACAAATTATAAAAATTGATAAATTTTTCATTCATAAAATAGGCAAAATTAAGGAGAATATGAAGTTTCTTGCTGGTAAGGATTTATCGAAATGGATACTCATAGATTGCTATTGTGAAAATTAATTTTTATAAAATTTTGGGAAATAAATTTGGCCTTATCTAGAAATTGGATGTGCATATACTCCAACTTAGCAATTTTCAATATTGAGAATCCATTTTAAGTACTTAAGGGCATGTTCCTCAAGATGTCGATTATATATTATTTTTAGAATGGCAAAATAAATTGAATGTTCATATAGGGGAACAAAATATAGTATACTCATACTGTGGAATAATATGCTCTTATAAAAAAATGTTTCAGAGATTTTCAAAAAATCTGTTTTTGTAGAAAGAAATTGGAGTCTGTTTAAAAATGATACATATATACACTTGTATGTATATACATATATGTATGAGCATATAACATTTTGCTAAAAATAATATGTCATCAAATAGTCACATTTATTTTAATCTGAGGAGTCTGGGGTTGGAGGTAGGTAGTTCAGTATTTTTGGTCATCTTCATATTACTTAAATTATTGAAATAACAATGTATTACCTTTGTAATTAAATATAAATGTAATCATTTTTAAAAGGTAAAAGGTAGGGTTATTTTTTTATCTCATGTTTTATATTTCTTTTTAAATTTTTTCTGTTGAAATATAGTTGATTTACAATAAATATTAGTTTCAGGTGTACAAAATCATGATTCAATATTTTTATGGATTATACATCAAAGTTCTTATAAAATAATAGATATATCTCTCTGTGCTATGCAATATATTCTTACTGCTTATCCATTTTATACATAGTAGTTTGTATCTCTCAATCTCCTATCCTTAACTTGCCCCTCCCCCTTCTTTCTCCCTCTGGTAACCACTAGCGTTTTTTTTTTCTATCTGTGCATCTGTTTCTTTTTTGTTATATTCACAAGTTTATTTTATTTTTCATATTCCACATATAAGTGATATCATACAGTAATTCTCGTTCTTTGTCTGACATATTTCACTAAGTATAATATTCTCTAGTACCATCCAGATTGCTGCAAATGGCAGGTTTTCATTTCTTATGACTAATATTCCATTGTATGTGTGTGTGGAAAATATATATATATATAAAACATCTTTATCCATTTGTCTGTTGATGGCCACTTCCATATTTTAGCTATTGTAAATAGTGCTGCTATGAACATTGGGGTTCATGTATCTTTTGAATTAGTGGGTTTTTTGGTGTTTTGGTTTTATTTGGCTATATACCCAGGAGTGGAATTGGTGGATCATTTGGTAGTTCTATTTTTAGGTTTTTGAAGAACCTCCTTACTGTTTTCCCTAGTGACTGCACCAATTTACATTTCCTCCAGCGGTGTACAAGGGTTACCTTTATCCACACCCTCTCCAGCATTTACTTTTGGTCTTTTTGATGATAGTCATTCTGACAGATGTGAGGTAATATCTCATTGTGGTTTTGATTTGCATTTCTCTGATGATTAGAGATGATGAGCATCTTTCCATGTGCCTGTTGGCCATCTGTATGTCTTTGGAAAAATGTCTATTCAGGTCTTCTGCTTATTTATTAATTGGGTTGTTTGGTTTTTTGATATTGAGTTGTATAGCTGTTTATATATTTTGGTTATTAAACTCTTATTGGCCATATCATTTGCAATTAATTTTTTCCCATTCAATGGGTTGTCTTTTCATTGTGTTGATGGTTTCTTTCACTGTGCAAAAGTTTTTAAGTTTAACTGGGTCCCATTTGTTTATTTTTGCTTTTGTTTCTTTTGCCATAGGAGACAGATCCAAAAAAAGATAGCTACGATTTATGTCAAAGAGTGTTCTGCCTATGTTCTCTGCTTGAAGTTTTATGGTTTCTGGTCTTATATTTGGGACTTTAATCTGTTTTGAGTTCACTTTTGTATGCACTGTGAGAAAACAGATTAACATAGAAGAACTTCAAAGCAACCAGAAAATACAAACTATTCCAGAAAAATTGAAGAGGAGGGAGTACTCCCAAATTTATTCTATAAGGTCATCATTACCCTAATACCAAAAGCAGATAGAGACACTAAAAAATAGAAAATTACAGTTTAACATATCTAATGAATAGAGATGCAAAAATCTCTATTTTCTAATTCTAATTTCTAAAAATTTTCTAATTCATTCATTCTTTTACATATAGCTGTCCAGTTTTCCAAGCACCATTTATTTTCTCCATTGTATATTCTTGCCTCCTTTGTTGTAGATTAATTGACCATAAGTACATGGGTTTATTTCTGGGCTCTCTGTTCTGTTCCATTGATCTATGTGAATGTTTTTGTACCAATACCTTGCTGTTTTGATTAGCTTTGTAGTATAGTCTGAAGTCAGGGAGCCTGATACCCCCAGCTTTGTTCTTTTTTCTTAAGATTGCTTTGGCAATTTGGGGTCTTTTGTGGTTCCATATAAATTTAAGGACTCTTTGTTGTAGTTCTGTGAAAAAGTCATAGGTATTTTGATAGGGATTGCATTAAATCTGTAGATTGCTTTTAATATTGACATTTTAACAATAGTAACTCTTCCATGAACATGGGATGTCTATTTCTTTGTATCATCTTCAACTTTCTTCATCAGTGCTTTATTGTTTTCTGAATATACATCTTTCACCTCCTTGGTTAAGTTTATTCCTAGGCATTTTAGTCTTTCTGATGGGATTTTAAATAGGATTGTTTTATTGTTTTTACTTTCTGATAGTTTATTATTAGTGTATAGAAAAGCAACAGATTTATGTGTATTAATCTTGTATCTTGTAACTTTAATGAATTCATCTATTAGTTCTAATGTTTGTGAGGACTTCAGGATTTTCTATATATAGTATCATGTCCTCTGCAAATAGTGAAAGTTTTACTATTTCCCTTTGAATTAGATGCCTTTTTTTTTTTTTTATTTTCTAAGTGCTGTGGCTAGGACTTCTCATACCATGTTAAACTAAAGTGGCGATAGTGGGCATACTTGTCTTTTTTAAAATATTTATTTATTTATTTACTTATTTTTTTGCTGTGTTGGGTCTTAGTTGTGGCGTGCAGGATCTTTCGTTGCAGCATGCAGGCTCTTCGTTGTGGTGCATGGGCTTTTCTCTAGTTGTGGCACACAGGTTTCTCTCTAGTTGTGGCACATGGGTTCTGTATTTGCAGCATGCAGGCTCTCTAGTTGTGGTGCATGGGCTCCAGAGCACGTGGGCTCTGTAGTTGTGGCACACAGGCTCTCTAGTTGTGGTGCAGGGGCTCAGTAGTTGCAGTGCACAGACCTAGTTGCCCCACAGCATGTGGGATCTTAGTTCCCTGACCAGGGATCGAACTGGCATCCTCTGCATTGCAAGATGGATTCTTAACCACTGGACAACCAGGGAAGTCCCTGGGTATCCTTGTCTTATTCCTAATTTTACAGGGCAAGCTTTAAACTTTTCGCCAGAGTATGATGTTAGATATGAGTTTGTTACAAATGGCCTTTATTATGTTGAGAAGTGTCTCCTCTATACACACTTTGATGAGAATTTTTATCATGAATTGGTGTTGAATTTTGTCAAATGCTTTTCCTGCATCTATTGAGATGATCATGTGATTTTTATTCTTTGTTAATGTGGTGTATTGCAGTGATTGATTTGCAGATATTAACCCATCCTTGCATCACTGAAATAAATTTCACTTGATCATGATGTATGATCCTTTTTATATATTGTTGATTCAGTTTGCTAATATTTTGTTGAGGATTTTTGCATCTCTATTCATTAGATATGTTGAACTGTAATTTTCTATTTTTTAGTGTCTCTATCTGCTTTTGGTATTAGGGTAATGATGACCTTATAGAATAAATTTGGGAGTACTCCCTCCTCTTCAATTTTTCTGGACTAGTTTGTATTTTCTGGTTGCTTTGAAGTTCTTCTATGTTAATTTTCATCTTATTTTAGTTTCTTCCCTCATGATTTGGTGATTTTCTTTGGTGGTATTCTTACATTCCTTTCTCTGTAATTTTTGTGCATCTACTGTAAGTTTTTGGTTTGTGGTTACCATAGGCTCCATATATGTTGAGCTATAACTATATCTACTTGTTTTAAACCAGTAGTCATTTAAATTAAAACACATGCTAAAAGATCTATGGTTTTTATTCCCCTCTCCCATATTTTGTGCTTTTGATGTCATATTTCACATCTTCATGTTTATCCTTTGCTGATTAGAGTGGTTATAAATTTTTTTTTTTTTTACAATTTTTGTCTTTTAATCTTTGTTCTAGCTTATTTAAATGGTTGATCATCAGACTTTACTATATTTTTGTCTTTATTAGTAAGATTTTTCTTTTTCCTATAGATAGTTACTTCTTGTTATAGCCTTTTCTTTTCCACTTAGAGAAGACCTTTTAACACTTCCTTTAAGGTTGGTTTACTACTGATGAACTCTTTTAGTTTTTGCTTGTCTGAGAAGTTCTTTATTTCTCCTTTAATTTTTAATGACAATCTTACTGACTAGAATATCCTAGGTTGCAGGTTTTTCCCTTTTAGCACTTTTGAATTTCTGCAGAGAAATCAGCTCACAGCTTAATAGGTATTCCCTTGTATGTGACTCCTTATTTTTCTCTTGCTTCCTTTAGAATTCTCTCTTTAACTTCTGCCATTTTAATTATGGTCCTATTGTGGGTCTGTTTGGTTCATTTTTTTTGGACCCTCTTGCCCTCCCTGTACCTGGATATCTGTTTCCTACTTCATGTTTGAGACGTTTTCAGCCATAATTTTGTCAAATATACCTTTCACCATTTTCTCAGTCTTCTTCTTTTGGGATCCTTATAATGCAAATGTTGGTGCTCCTAATGTTGTCCTAGAAATTCCTTAAGCTGTTCTCATTTTTTAAATTTGTTTTTCTTTCTGCTCTTCTGATTGGGTAATTTCCATTATTCTATATTTCAGGTCAGTTATGCATTCTTCTGATAGTCTGCTCTTAATTCCTTTTAGTATGTTTTTTTTCAATAAATGCTATTATTATTGGGAATAGACAAGACCAGAAAATGAAAACATTCTGTTTATGACTAATAATTTCTAGGTTATATTTGTTTTCTTTTTTTTTAAACATCTTTATTGGAGTATAATTGCTCCACAATGGTGTGATAACTTCTGCTTTATAACAAAATGAATCAGCTATACATGTACATACATCCCCATATCTCCTCCATCTTGTGTCTCTCTCCCACCCTACCCATCCCACCCCTCTAGGTGGTCACAAAGCACCGAACTGATCTCCCTGTGCTATGCAGCTGCTTCCCACTAGCTATCTATTTTACATTTGGTAGTGTATATATGTCCATGCCACTCTCTCACTTTGTCCCAGCTTACCCTTCCCCCTCCCCGTGTCCTCAAGTTCATTCTCTACATCTGCGTCTTTGTTCCTGTCCTGCCGTTAGGTTCTTCAGAACCTTTTTTTTTTTTTTTTTTTAGTTAATGTATTCTTCAATTTTGACTGTTTCTTTTTTATATTTTCTAGGTACTTGTCAAAATTCTCACTGTTTATCTATTTTTTTTCCTTAATTCAGTTAGCATTTTTATAGCTTGTACTTTGAACATTTTATCTTGTAAATTATTTATGTGTTTTATTATTTGTTTTTCAGAAGTTTTCTCTTGTTCTTTAAATTAAAACAAATTCCTCTGTTTTTTAATTTTGCTTAACTTTTTCTGTCTCTATGAAATCAGGTAAAAAAGTTACCTTTTGAGGTTTTGAAGGGGTGTCCTTGTGTGGATGCATCCCTATATAGTCTCTGTGTGCCCAGTGGCTTTGGTGGGAGAGCTGAATCTGATGTGTGCCTGAGTCAGTCATGTCTTTCCCCAGAGTGTGCTGGCAGCTAGCACCATGGTAAGAGGTGGGGCTGGAGATGGAGGGCTAGGGCCAGAGACAGGTTTTAGCTGGGGCTTCTCCTTTGCTCAGCGGACAGAACTACCCTATGGGGGCGTGGGGACAGGTTCAAAGTTGCTGGAGCAGAAGCCCTGAGGGTCGCGTCCAAGCTGGCTCCATTCCCTTTAAGTGTGACCTCTCCTTCCTTCCAGTACCAGCAACTTTGCCCCAGAGGGAAAAGTGCTGGAGCAAGAGGACTGGTTCAGGCCCTCAGCATGGGTTTGGGCATTGACTATGGTGGCACCACCTGTGGTCAGATTCCCAGACTGCTTCTGATGTGCTGCCTCCATAAGAACCAGTAATGGCTGCCCCTGCTAAGATGCTGCTCTCTCTGTGTCTGAGCCATCTTTGTCCCTTGCAAATGAGCTCTCCCCTCAGTAACTGCAGCCCTTACTCCAGTGTAAAGCTGCTTTGTGGGGCAAGCAGAGCCATAGCAAGTGCTTGCCTCAGGCATGTGCTGGGGCAGCTGCAGGAAACTGGCCACTGTCCCACGCAGCTTCAGTCCATCCTCCCCACCTTGTTTCAGGAGTAAGCGAGTGTGTGCACGTTCCTCAGGAGCAAAGTCCAGACCTCCCACATCCCTCCTGTTCCACCAGCCCTCCTACCAGCCAAGGGGACTCATCTTCCTGGTTCGGACCCCAGGGCTGGGACACTCAATATATGGCTCAAGCCACTCCCCAGGGAGGCTCTTCACCCTTGTAAGCCACCTCCTCTTCTGAGTCCCCTCCCAGGGGCACAGGTCCTGACCTGATTGCTTCTCTTTCTTCCTACCTGATTCTGTGTGCATCTTTATTACACCCTTGGCTCTGCAAGAGTCTTTCTGCCAGGCTTCAGTGAGTTTTCAATAAGAATTTCTCCACATGGAAATGCATTTTTGATGTCTTTGTGTGGGTAGGTGAGTTCTACATCCTTATACTCTACCATCTTGATCTCCCTTCAAAGTGCAGTAGGTTTTTTCTGGTTTTGTTTTTTTTTTATGTTTTGTTAAGAAAAAGAGACAAATGCATTTTCAGAGCTGTTTGACATTCAGAAAAATTTTTGATAGCTGTCTGTTACCATGACGTGCACTTTCTGTTTAACTGTCTTGAGCAGTATTGAGGTACAAGAGAGGATATTAGTAAACAGGCAGATAGAGGTACTTTCAATCTCTATATGAATACAATCTTTGTTCACTAGCAAGACAGTTCATCTTTGTGTATACATGGGTCCTGTGAGAAAACTCTGAGGCTTGAACACTAGTGTTTTGTTGTGCAACCTGTCCTAAAAGGGTTGTAAAAAAAATCTTGTAATGAATTGGGGCACTTGCTGCATAGACCAATGGACCATCCTAATTTTAATAACTGTACAATGACATCAGATACTAAGAGAAGAACAGCTTACAATTTTAACTTACATAGTTGTCTACCAGTGAATTCTTCCCAGCCTTCAAAAGAGCAATTCAACACAAATATCAGGCTTACTGCAAATATATTTAAATTTTTGAACGGTTTGTACAACTTATGGAGAAGAAAGGTTCCCCTAGTAAGTGTAATATACGTCAGAATAATAATAAGCAAGAGAGATGACTATAATGACCAGTACATAGTCAGAGAAAAAGAAAGATTAAAAGGTGTCTTAATTTTCCATTATACTAACTGAGTGACTATTGAGAAAGCTGTGAAAAAATATAACCATTAAAAATAAAAACCATATGCATTTCTGGTAAGAGTAGTGGCATATGTGTGTTTGTTTATACAGCAAATGTGACTATTCATAGTACTTTTAAAATAGAAGATATAATTATGGGTCTAGAGCCATAGCTGTGCTTACCTGTCTGGAAATGCACCTGGGAGGAGAGAGATGTTTTTCCTTCTTCCATTTGTTACATAGGTCATTTGCAATTCCCTAGTTTGATATAGAGAACTGTTTACCACTCTCTACATTATCTATAGACTATGCAGAAGAAAAAATTCATACTCCAGGAAATTTGGGAGCTACATGATTGTAGTTGATCTGGAAATAAAGAGTAGCTTATCTGTTGGCAAAATAGAATAGAATAGAATAGAATAGAATAGAATAGAATAGAATAGAATAGAATAGAATAGAATAGAATAGAATAGAATCGAATCGAATCGAAGAAAAGAAAAGAAAAGAAGAGAAAAGAAAAATAACATGGGCTTTAAAATCAGAGAAGAATTCTAGCCGTGATATTTAGTGCTCTTCACCTTCAGAAGTAAAAGCAGAGAACTGAATTCATTGGAATTCTGTTTCCTTCTCAACAAAGGAGTCAGGCCACTGTCAGGAACCATGACTGTCAAAACATCACAGGATTAAATAAATTTGATGCATTTGTTATTATAACAGAAGAGTTACTTTACAGACATTTTCCATGTCATATTGTCTTGGGTTTGAATTCTGGCTCTGCCACTTCCTAGCTGTGTGACCTTGGGCAAGTTGTTGAATCACTTCTTGCCTTTGTGACTTTGTCTCCAAAGATGGATAGTGATGCAAAGCCTAATTCTGATGGGAGATGACATACCTGGAAAGTTGTAATAGTAATAATAAGAATAGCTAACAATAACTATGAAGTTATTGGGTATCTTTTACCTAAGTGCTTTATACTTATTAAATCCATTTACCTCCCAACCTAATGGTATAAGTACTTATAAATTATTATTATGAAGTATTATTATGCTCATTTTAAAGATGATGCAATATTCTCTTAAGTAGGGAACATATATAAAGTTATACAGCTAACATGTAGTGGAGCCAGAATGCCAACCTGAGCAGTATGGCTCCAAAGCTATTCATCTTCATACTTATCCTTATTAAAAAGATCTCCAGCTCTCTGCATTGCTAATGCCTATAAGCATGCTGGATAAATTAAGGTCAGATAGCAAAATAGCCCAAGTAAAGATGAGGAGATACCCATTCATAGTTTCCATATACTGTCCAGAGTTCACACGGTAATACTTAATCAAGTACTGTTTCCCCTTTATTCATTCTTCCATAGGTACATGTCTTTTATCTCCATAAGGAGACAATAGCCTTCCTTACAGCAGGAGGTATTCCAAACTTCTTGTTTTTTGCTAATATTGTGGGTAATAAAGAGATGACTCATATTCCATTTGTACCCCCTTTCTAATCATATAGTAAACAATCAATGCATAGATATTGACCTGATTCTTAATAGTAATCATGCCTTTCCAGTCTGCCAAGTTGATTGGCATACATTTCAGATCAAGTCAGCTTTCAGTGGCATAGATGTCATTTATAAATTCCCACTGGCTATCTCTTGCCACATAATTTTCCATGTCCCTGCAAATGTCTGTTTGCAATAGGAAAACTCAACTCTTGAGTTGAATGCAGGCAAAGTATTCCTCTTGTTAGGCAGAGAGCATAGAGACCCATTGCAGAACAGTTCACATAAGCAGTGGGCTTATAAATAATCTTCACCCTGGCAAAAATATAATCAGAAGGGATCCAAGGTGAATGGTGTTAAAATCTGGGAAAACAAAGGCAGATGGACAGTTTGTGCCAAATGGTCTCCTGGGCACATGCACAAAAGAAATATGTGAATTGTTGAAAGAAAGTGTGTCTGTTAAAGATGTAATTTTACAAGCTGACGAAGACCCAGACAGGAGAAGGTACATTGCATTGGGATTTTGAATGTCCAGCTTGGCACTACCTAATCATTTTTCTCTGCCTGCTTTTAAAAATTGTGTTCATTTGTTATGGATATTCAACCTCTGCATGTCCTTGCTTCTCTGAGTTAAAATCTTTTGTTTTCTGACACAGTAAAGCAGGAATCCTGCAGTTTAGAGTATTGTGGTCAACTTCTTGCTAAACTGTCACTTGTCTAAAATGCAGGTATGCAGGCAAAGTGCTGACAGGTCAATTACTGTGAAGAGGGAAACTTCTGGGGAAGGCACTAAACCTGCCTACCATGAAGCACATGTCTTAGTCAAATGCATTCCAATGCCTGTCTAGACAGTGGGGCTGATGTGGGGTTGATTATGTTTAATGATTTGACATATTATTAGTGTGATTAAGCACCCACACCTTAAAAGTGAATATAGCATATAGGAGGTAGGACTATGCTCTTGTGGAAGACTTTTGTTCATCTCACGCCTCTGTCCATTTCCAACAATTGCTTGCAATTTATACACTTATTCCTTTATTCATCAAGGTTGTATTGAGTGCCAACTCTGCACCAGGCATTATACTAAGAACTAGGTATATAAGGGAAGAGAAAAGAGCTTCCCTGCTCTTTTAGAGTTTATATTCAGTGTCAATAAAACACAATAAACGTGCTAAATATATAAATTAGATCATTTCAGTTGGTGATAGCTAATATAAAGAATAAAAACAGTGATTTGAAATTAATTGCTCTGGTTCAGGCTACTTATGACTGAGTGGTTAGGACGTTGTCTTCTGAGCAAGTAACTTCTAATCTGAGATCAGAAAGTCAAGAATAAGCCATGTATGTGATAATCTGCATGGAGGGGTGTAGTCTGGATAGAATTAACAGCCCGTGTAAATATCCCATATAGGAACTAAGCTTGTCAAACTGGGCATGTCCAGGGAACAAAAAGGCTGAAGTGTGACATGGTGACTGGGGCAGGAGGAATGGGGAGATACGAAGAGATGAACTCAGATAGGTAAGCATGGCCACATCATGTTGTCTGTAGTAAGACATGTAGATTTTATTCTGTGATGAAAAGCCACTAGAGATTTTTTGAGCAAGTGAATGACAACAATATGGTATATGTTTTCAAAAGATCATTTTTATATGCTAGGTAGGAAACAGAGGCCAAGAGGCAGAGATACTAAATAAAAGGCATACTTTTAGGTGAAAGATGATGGTGATTTGAAATGAAAACAAGAGGTTTCCCTTCCAGAAACTGCAGAACAAACGGTAACATACCCTCTCACAGAGAACAATTATAAACACTGGAAACATATTTCAAAATAAACACAACTACTTACTGGCACTAGAGCATAATCAGAGGGTAACTTTCTATTAGAGAGGTAGAAATGGGATGAGAGTTGACTCTTAAATACCTACCTCTAGAATAAAACTGAATAATATTCAGAGAGAGGTAAGAAAAATCCAGAATCTCTATGATGTGTCTTCCAATATGTGTAGTAGAAAATAAAAAATAATTAAACATAAAAAGAAACATAAAAAAATGTGACCTATTATCACATTTCTCTTGAACCATAGTCAAGAGAAAAAAACAATCAATTATAACTAAACTGAGGTGACATAAACATCTGAATTATCAGACAAAAACTTTAAAGCAGTCATTGTAAATATGTTCAAGGGCTCAAAGGGATATATGTTTATAATAAATAAAGAATGAAACTTAGTAGGGAAATTTAAATAGCATTTTTAAAAACCCAACCAAATAGAAATTTTAATACTTAAAAGGTCAATACTATAAGAAAAATTCACTATATACACATCGAGTCAGGTTGGAAATGGCAAAAAAAAAAAAAAAAAATGTCAGTGAAGTTGAAGATATATAAAATTATTCAATTTGAAAAGAAAAAGAAAAATGATTGACCCATGAAACAATATTAAGTGGTCACACATGTGTGTACTTTAACTTTTAAATGGAGAGGAGAATGAGGTAGGAAAAAAATATGTAAAGAAACAATTGCTGAAAATATCACAAATTTGGTGAAAAACATAGAGTTATGAATTTAAAAACTCCGTAGCCTAAATTTATTGTAAAACATTACCTTATAGATACAGAAGTTATTTATTCCAAGCAGGATAAAATGCAAAAAAAGACATAGCCAGGCAGACCATACTCCAGGCTCCAATAACTAAAAACTGGTGATAAAGAAAGAAATCAAATTTCATGCAGGGAAAAAAACAGTAAGAATTCTCATCAGAAACTTGGGAGGCAAAAAGACAATATAATTGCAGTCTTAAAGTGCCAAAAAAAGAGAGAATCAGCCCAGAATTCTCTATTCAGCAAAAATATCCTTCAAAAAGAAAGACAAACTAAAGACATTTTCGATAGATGAAAACTGAGATAATCTGTTGTTTGCAGACCTACAAGAAATGCTAAAGTGGTGGAGCTGAAAAAAGAATTCTACTAGATGCAAACCGAGAAGAAATGAAAAGCACTAGAAATGATATATTGGTGAAAGTAAAAGAGGATAGAATTTTCTTCTCTTAATTTCTTTAAAAATGAAATAACTTTTAAAATCAAAGCTTGTAACACGGTATTGTAGAGTTTACAGTGTATATGAATGTGGTGTATATGGCAACAGTAGCACGATGTGTGAGGTAGAGTAGTTTAATGGAAATATATTGTTGCATGTTATGTGACACAGAACAATGTTAATTCCACACAGACTGAGATAGATCAAGGACGCATAGAGCAGACATGCACATGCGAAAAAGCAAGGAAATAACTAGAATGTCACTAAATGAGTTAAAATCAGAAGTCTAATAAAATATTCTAATAATCTAAGGAGGCAGGACAGAAAGAACGTAGGAACAACAAACAGGTGACATGGATAGAAAACAGCAAAATGCCTAAATCAATTAATATCAATAATTTTATCAAATACCAATAGAGTAAGCATTGGATAAGAAAACAAGATGTGAAATATATTAATGCCAAAAGATGGACTTTGATATGAAGACACAGATAGCTTGAAGTAAAATTACAGTTTAAAAAATGTCTTGCAAACAGCACGACAAAGCCATATTGCTTATATTATTATCAGACAAAATAGATTTCAAGATGAATATTACAAGAGATAATGATAAAAAGTAATTACGAAAAAAGTTCCATCCTAAAGGAAGACTTAAAGGTCACAACTGCACATGTACCTAATAGCAGAGTTTCGAAATGTATGAAACAGAAATTGGAAGAACTAAAGGGGAAAAAAAGACAAATCCACAAAAAAGACAAAAGTTGGAGATCTTAACACCCTGGATCAGTATTTGGAAGAAAACCAGACAAAAGGATTAATAAAGGTATAGAAGGCTTGCAAAAAACTTTAAAATCCACCTTGACATTATCTAATTGCATTTCCACATTAGTTCGTCCAACAACAGCAGGATAAAGTCTTTTCAAGTAGACATGGACTATTCATCAAAAATGGACTGTAAAGTAAATGATAAAATACAAATGATTGAAAACCTACAGAATACAATCTCTGATAGCAAAAGAATTAAACCAGAAATCAATAATAATAAGCTATGATGAAAAGCCACCAATATTTGAATATTGAGCATCACACTTCTAAATAACTCATGGATCAAAGAAAAAAAACCAAGGGAATTTAGAAAACATTTAAAACTTAATGATAATTAAGGCACATCATATCAAAATGTGCGAGATACACTTAAAGAAGCACTTATAGGAAATGTACAGAGTTAAGTGCTTATGTTAGAAAAGAAGAAAAATCTACTTTTTTTTCTTCTCCTTAAACTTGGGGGAGGGGGAGTAAAGACATGTTATATTCTATCTGTGTTTAGGTAAAACATTTCCTTGGTCCTGGCTGGCAGAGAAATTTACTTGGTGGCAAAAGACAGAATGGATGCTTCATAGAGATTTCTTCCTATTCCATGATTCTAAGTCTATAAATATTTCCATGAATCTTTTGGGATCCGCTTTCCTCAGCTTTCGTAGCAGAAGTTCTCAAAACCCCACCCCACTGTGACTCAGTCTTCACCAAGCTCCTAAGCCAGTCATGGTAGGGCAAGAATGTTTACCAGTTTTATTGTACTAACAATGGAGATTAGAATTCAGCATTATCATCAATGGACACAGTGCCTGTTGGGCCAGGATGTTTCCTTGAATGTCCAGATAATCTCCAAGCCACTCTATTCCATATTGCCCTTAAAGCTGGAACCTGTCCCATTTTTTTCCCTTGTTAGGATGGGGGTCCTAAATCCAGTCCACTGGCTGTAGCAAGTATTTTTCTCTATAAAATATCATTTCTTCCTTAAAGGTAGGCAGGTTAGAGGAAAAAGATGAAATTATTGTTGTAAATGTATAGAAAGATTGTGCAAAGACTGTGATTTATATCATGTCCCAGGGTATACAGACCTATTCTGGTCTCATTTTTCCCTTGCAGTTCTATAAATATCTATTGTATGCTTAAACAGTATTCACATATTTACACCTGGTAGCCACACAGGAATATTTCTACCATCTACCATCTACCATCTCTTTGACAAGTAGGAAGATGTTTCCTTTCTCACCAACCAGAGAAACCTGGGGCCCTTGAGCTTTCCTTCATGCACTTTTTTTCCTGGAAGAACTCTCTTGATTATTCAAGACATTCCATCACTTTTTGCAAGGCTAGGGGGCCTATGATAAGAGCACTGGCCTATCTGTTAACATGTAAGAACCTTTTATCTTCCAGGGCTCTAATTCTTGTAGGCTTACAGTGGCCTCTTAACTCATACTTTCTTATAGAGCTTTACTTTCTTTGAAGGAGATCTAGGCTGCATGGCATCTTTTCTGGATTCTGCTGAGATGTAAAAGTGCTCAAGTACATGCCAACTGTCATGATTGCAATTAAAATTTAATCTCATCATTCTCACTTCACAAAATTTCTTCCATCAAAAAATCCATTTCTATGAAGAAATACAGAAATATATTTACCCTCTGCTTGTCACACTACGTTTTAAGTGTCACCCACACCATCCCCAAACCATTTTGGTAAGATATGTGGTGACAGCAAAGTCAGAGCTAAAGATTTTCCTTATTAAAAATTGCTGATTGCTTTTCCTTTCAGTGCAAAAATGTGCACCTTAGACACAAAGCCTGGCAATTCGAATTAATTAAAACACATCCATTACCTCCCAAGAATCCAGTGACACACAAAACTAGTTTAAATGGTCAAATAGACCCTGAAGGAAGCCTTTCAAACACCAATGGGAAGTAATTTCCTGTAATTATTTGATAGTGATCAGGGCCAAGAAAATTTCATGAAATAGCTTCTATTTCCATGATCAATAGGGTAATCTTCCTTGACACGTTAAAAATAGCTGGTAACAGGTAAAAACAAGCCTTGACAGATGAGATCAGCAGTCTATGCTTTGAAAGTGTTTGTTGTATCATATTAAAAAATTTTTTTCTATTCAGCTTCAAAAATCTGCTTTGAAGTGTGACACCAATCACTGCATGTCAAACTTAAGATCCTTCTTTACACCTAACTTTACATTGTAGACACTGTTGCAATTATGGCTGTACTTACCTATCACCATAGGTGCCCAGGACCCTTGGGCCTCAAAGCTCGCTTTACAGCTTGTGGCTTTTCTGACAATCTGGAAAGGTGGCTTTTCCTTTTTTTATTCTCCTCCCTTGGCTATGATGTGAAAAAGACTTGCAGCCTGACCATATTTATTATGGGGCAGAAAATGCAAGACTGATGATAAAAAAAAAAGAAAATACCTTTGTTAAAGTCCCATATTGGGGATGAAGTTAGAGGCAGAAAGCTGGTCATCAGACAAGTCTACAAATTAACGGATTAGATGACAGCATTTAAATATTAGGAGTGTTTATCTAAAACTATAGGTTTCTGGATTCTCTTGAAAGATCAGAAGCTCTTGAAATAAGAGACTTGGGTCCCAAGTGGTCCCATTCAGCTGAATCTTCCCTTCAGACTGGCTTTTCTCTAGGTAGCCTCTCCACCTCATCTGTTCCAACTCATTTATATTTCCTTCTAGGCTCTGTGGGAAGTTTTTTGAGATCCCTGGGTAATGCCTTTGCGCCTTAACAAAATAAAACAAAAAAACCCCAATATCCTTAGGAAAGAGTAAAACAAAATAGCTGGGCCTTATGAATAATAATATATCAATATGAGTGTGTTTAGATTACTTTGACAATTTTACTTAGTATTAATCCTAGCTAGATTTAGGGGACTCATGACTTTAAGTCTTAAAAATTATAAATGTTGATGCTTTAAGTTCCCATTCATTTCTTAATAAGGAGGTCTTATTTTCATTGAAATATCAATTTTCTACTAAATCTTGTCAAAGGAGTCAGAGATATGCCTGAATCATCTGGGGAAAATGCTTCAATGGGGCCAGATGATAATCTCAAAAAATGATCCTGGAAATCAAAAGGGTGCCCATATGCAAATGAATTTTAGTTCAGTGACAAAGCCACTCATCTTCAGATCCCCAGGGGTACTTGTCTCTTTTGTCAATGATCTCTGGCTATTTCTATAGTAGGGGGAACATCAGTATCCCTTGATCTAACTTATCATTTGGGATGGATTTTCTGAGATATTCAGAGAGAGAAAGCGGTTTGAGTCTCCTACAAAATAATGACATTCTTATGCCTTATGGTTTTACACTGGGCTAGTTGTACTCCATGCTACTCTAGTTGACAGTTTCATATTGAGGATTTTTATTACATTGCAATGCGCACATGCGCTTCCTAGTCAGAAAAACATTAGCTTTACTCGTGGCTCCATCACCTTTTAGCTGTGTGACCTTTGTCGACCTGCCTAAGCTCTCAGAACCTCAACCATAAAATAGGTATAGTACGGTTATTTCATACAGTTGGAAGTGTTACATAAGGCAACGGACATGGCAATAACTGACCCAGTGCCTGGCATTCAGTAGTTATTCAATAAATATTAGTTTCTTCACTTGCCAACAACAACAACAAAAAAAAGAGCTTCTATTCTTTGCTTTTCAGCATGTATTTGTGTCACATTTTTTTATACTGAAAATCAGCATTTCCACTTCTATTTCTGGGAAGCTGCAGCTACAGTGTGTCTTATGAAGTATTTATTGATAAATTCTAGTTGCAAGAGAACTCAGCTCAAACTTTAAACAATGAAAGGAATGCAGTGACTCAAACAGATGAAAACTTGAGCTGAGATTTGATCAAGGACCTAAACTGTGTATATGTTAATCCCAAACTCCTAATTTATCCCCCCACTGCCTTTCCCCTTTGGTAACCATAAGTTTGTTTTCTAAGTCTGTTTCTGTTTTGTAAATAAGTTGATTTGTATCACTTTTTTAGATTCCACATATAAGTGATATCATATGATATTTGTCTTTGTCTGACTTACTTCACGTAGTATGCTAACCTCTGGGTCCATCCATGTTGCTGCAAATGGCATTATTTCATTCTTTTTAATGGCTGAGTAATATTCCATTGTATATTTGTACCACATCTTCTTTATCCATACATCTGTCGATGGACATTTAGGTTTCTTCCATGTCTTGGCTATTGGAAATAGTGCTGCAATGAATATTGGGGTGTATGTATCTTTTAGAATTATGGTGTTCTCTGGATATATGCCCAGGAGTGGGATTGCTGGATCATATGGTAGCTCTATTTTTAGCTTTTTAAAGAAACTCCATACTGTTCTCCAAAGTAGCTGTACCAATTAACATTCCCACCAACAGTGTAGGAGGGTTCCCTTTTCTCCACACCCTCTCCAGCATTTATTGTTTGTGGATTTTTTGATGATGACCATTCTGACCAGTGTGAGGTGACACCTCATTGTAGTTTTGATTTGCATTTCTCTAATAATTAGTGATGTTAAGCATCTTTTCATGTGCATTTTGGCCATCTGTATGTCTTCTTTGGAGAAATGTCTATTCAGATCTTCTGCCCATTTTTTTTGATTGGGTTGTTTGTTTGTTTGTTTTTTATATTGAGCTGCATGAGCTGTTTGTAAATTTTGGAGATTAATCCGTTGTTGGCCGCATCATTTGCAAATATTTTTTCCCATTCTGTGGGTTATCTTTTCTTTTTGTTTATGGTTTCCTTTGCTGTACAGAAGCTTTTGAGTTTAATTACATCTCATTTGTTTATTTTTGTTTTTATTTTCATTACTCTAGGAGGTGGATCCAAAAGATATTTCTGCGATTTATGTCAAAGAGTATTCTGCCTATGTTTTCCTCTAAGAGTTCTATAGTATCCGGTCTTACATTTAGGCCTTAAATCCATTTTGAGTTTACTTTTGTGTGTGGTGTTAGAGAATGTTTTATTCTTTTACATGTAGCTGTCCAGTTTTCCCAGTACCACTTATTGAAGAGACTGTCTTTTCTTTGCATATTCTTGCCTCCTTTGCTGTAGATTAATTGACCATGGGTGCTTGGGTTTGTCTCTGGGCTTTCTATCCTGTTCCATTGATCTATATTTCTGTTGCTGTTCCTGTACCATACTGTTTTGATGACTGTAGCTTTGTAGTATAATCTGAAGTCAGGGAGCCTAATTCTTCCAGCTCCGTTTTTTCTCAAGATTGCTTTGGTTATTTGAGGTCTCTTGTGTTTCCATACAAATTGTTTAAGTTTCTAATAGGAAGATGAAAGAGAAAAATACTGAGGATGCTAACAACAATGGCCACCAAGCCAGAATGCATTCACCATTCAAACCCAATGTAAATGCACTTCATTTATGATCCTGTATATTCTCCAGCTACCTGCTGATTTTTCCAGAACATGAATGGTGCCTCCTTGACCAGAGCTCCCAGAGATCTCTCTCTTTTCTACCTGGTAAACTCTTCCTCACTTTTCAACAGAGGGGAGTCTCAAGGAGCCATAGCCAGTGGGATTCAGAACTGTATTATAAACTGTGAAATTAAAATCCCAGGTTCAGTAGATCTGCTTCCCACCAGCTGTAGGATCATTCATCTTTCTAATGCTAGAGGACATAGTGCTATCTGTTCCACACTGAGAATAAAACATACTTAAGTGTGTGCTTGGCATATATAAAGTGTCTAATAAATTAAATAATGGCTCTTCTTGTAATAATGAGACCAATCTTAGAGGATATGTCTATAAAACATTTCCCAACTTCTCCCAGGCAAGCCTCTGTCTCAAATCTTCTCCTTTGTCTATCAGATGAGCACACAAAAATAAATGCACACAATGTGAGAAGTGACATATACTTGCCACTTCCCCAGGATAAGATTGTAAAACCCTAAAAAAGAAACTGTAAACCCCTGACAGCAGGAAGTTATCTATTTTTACATCTAACCACTTAACATATTAATTTGTATAAAAAACTGCCTGCAAGCCAACATTTATTATAGAATATATCATAAACCCAGGTTTAGGTGATGTTAGACATTAATGAAATAACATCATCAAGATGCTCTGGGTGCTTTCCACTTAATGGAAGGGCCAATGAAAATATAGGACATGCAAAGGAAAGTAAACTTTAGGATTACCTCAGGGAGGGAAATCACTGAGGCTGAAGAAGAGTAGGTATCCTCACCCAAAGTAAAATTAGACCAGCTCTGAGATGGGCCTGTCTAGATGCATTGGGAAAATAGCTTTCTTTTTTTTTCTCCTCTAGCTTTATTGAGGTATAATTTACAAACAAAAATTGTAAGTATTTAAGGTGTACAATGTAATATTTATATATATATATACATTGTGAAATTATTACTATAATCAAGTTAATTAATATATCTGTCACCTCACATTGTTACCATATTTTTTGTGTGTAGTAAGAATACTTGAGAGCTACTCCCTTAGTAAATGTCAAGTATCAGATAGAGTATTATTAACTATAGTCACCATGCCATCATACCTTAGATCTCTAGAACTCATTCATCCTCCATAAATAAACCTTTGTGCCCTTTGACCAACATCTCTCCATTTTCCCCATCCTCTTGTCCCTGGCAACCACCATTCTACTCTCTGTCTTATGAATTTGATTTTTTAAGATTCTGCATGTCAGTGAGATTATGCCCTTTCTAAAGGAAGAAGCCTGTTTGTAGTAACAGGAAAACTTGCAAATGTGCTGGTATCTCTGCCCAGAGAGAAAGAAAAGGCAGGTGAGTGGAGACTAGAAATATTAAGCAAAGGGTGACAGCCAGAGAAATATAATGTGCAGGGAAATTGGAAAGGACCACTGAGCTGGCTACAGAGGATAACAGGTTTTACCTGTTAAAATTATGACCAGTGCCTCCTCTTGTGAGTTTCATTGACCTTTTATGTATTTTTCTTTCCACTAGTTTTCTTTCATTGACATAACTTCAAATCAATATGATTATTTTTCTTCTTTCACCTCACTACAGACCAGACTTCCCCTTGTGGCATCATTTCCTGCTGCTGAAAAATGAGAACATACACACACATGCACACAGACACATTTTTACATTTTTTGATTTGACAATAACATTGCTTCCAATTTCTCCAATACTGCTATCTTAGCATCTGTAAGCATTTGGCATCGTCATTTTCATAAAAAGCACACTTCACGTCCTTCTAAATTATGCAGAGGTTATCGAGGTATAACAATACTACATCTGCTTTGATTCTAATACATTCCAAACTAAGAGTGTTAAATCCAAAATGTCTCTCTTCAGTAGCCCATGCCATTTCTAGAGGAAACACTCATTGTTTTAGTTCTCTTGACTACTTCCCAGATCCCTCACAAGCAAGTGGATTTGAATGAAAAGAGAAGATGAAAGGAACACTGTTTAGTCATGGGATAATGCTGAGACAAGAGGCTGGGTTAGCAAGATATGGAAATGGGAAGTTGGCAGAAGAAATGACACCTTGAGTTGAAAATTTTCAGAATGTTTCCATGTTATAGGTATACTTTTTTCAGGACCCTGTGTGTACCTTGAATTTACAGATACTTAGTTTAATTTTTTCTCCCTGCCAATGGTTCTGAGGAAGACTCTTCAATGTTCTCCACTGGTCCACTCCATAAACCATGAACTACCTTCTTCCTACGAGTACTTAAAGGACATTTTAGATTAGGGAAGAGTTCCTATAAAGCCAAATATTGTGATTTTTTTGTAGGGCTTTGGCTTTTTATTTTTAACATCAGATGTGTTTCTTATAAATTATTTGCCTTCATCTTTTAACTTTATTTTGGGCACCTAACCCTTAAGAGAATTGTCTTAGGGATAAATAATCCTTAGAGAAAGAAATGAAGCCATCACAAAACTGGAACTGAGGATATAAGTATTTTCTGACCAGCTTTGCTACATTAACTTACAAAATATTTCAGGACAAATCACATTGCTTTGCTAAATCTCAGCATGAATAAAACAATTGGAATTGAACCAGATGAAAAGTAGTCCTTTTGTATTCTTGGCCTAGTCATTGCCACATACTTTAGTTGCTACAATAAAATCCTGAGAGGTATATTTCAGCAAATGAAGAAACTGAGGCTGAAACAGGCTGAGTGGTATGCTTAAGTTCATTCAAGACTAAAGAGTGTAGCAAGGATTTGAAGTGAGTGCCCTCTGGCTCCACAAACCATGGCACTTGTGCTAGGCTGCAGTTATCAGCCCTTAGATGGGAGAGGAGATAGCTATCTAGCCCTAAGATTCTATCATAGCTGCTACGTAGTTGACTATATCAACCACACTGCAAAGATATAAAGTTAGTTAATTTTTAAAATGTTTACTCTAGATATTAAAAGTGAGCTAAAGCAAGAATCTCTGTGGGAAAAGACATATATGTGGTATACAAGCCTTGCAGAACATCCACAGCTGGACATCCAAAGCCATGGGGGCCACTTCGTTTATTTTACAATTAGTAAAGGGCCCGGGAGTTTCGGAGGAAGTGGAAAAGGGCCTATGAGAATATTCAAGTAAGGTAGACAGGAGCCAGGTGAAAGGCAATTCAGGCAAAGGTCGAAAGGAAGGATATTTTGATTATAATTAACAAGAATCAATGGACTTTTAAGCGGTAGAAGTAGCAGTTGTGAATAAGGAAGGTAAGCATTCAAAACCTATGAGAAATTTGGAAATAACTTTTTATTGATAGCCAAAAATATTCCCTGCAAGAGAGTACTCATGTTAAGCTAAGTTGTTTAAAACAATTCATCTTTTGAGTGGAAGAGGATGAGGCTGTCAGGTCTCATTGAGAGCATCCTTGTATAGGTTATTTAGCTAGAAGTAGGTGCCTGATAGTACTACAGAAAGAGATGCTATTTCTGCAAGGGATAATAGCAATATTTTATTGAAGTGCTAGTCAAGCCATCTATATTAAAGGACTATTTTTTAAGATTTCTAATTCATCATAGGCCAATGTAAAATCCAATAAAAAATAGAAAAAGTGAAAAAGACATATAAAATATAAGCTTAATTTTCTCCTCATAATGATGAAAATTAGGTATGTGATCACACATAGATACAAGGGAGTCTTGGAAATATAATTACTGACTGGACATCCACCTCCCAACAGTAACTCTGTTATAGAAGAGGAAGCATGAGCTTTGGTGGACAGCCAGTTCACTGCATTGCCTCATCAAAAACTAATCAATGTCTTGGCTTCAGTTCATCTTTTGTTATAAGAGTAATGACAACAATTATCATAATGACAGAAAAAAAGTCAGTATTTATTGAGAATATCCTATATACCAAGGATAAAGCTAAGGGTTTTTTAGTCATGATTTGATTTTAAATAAATAAATAAATTGGCATTTCAGTTATTAGTAAGGATTTATCAAAAGTATTTGGGTCTAGTTGACTCTGAGTGAGGTAATAAAAGGAATTTCTAGACTTTTATGGCTAAAAGCTGGATTTTAGAAGAAAACCGCTCATGAAAGAGCATGTATATATCCTCCCCTTGTTTAATTGCTTCTCACTGTGAATTTATCAATAGCGAAACAGGATTTCAAACATATGCCAAAGGTTTGTGGAGGGAGATTCTCTGGCTTGTATAGAATTGGGGATTGATGAGAGAATGAGTTAAAGCAGTGCTATTTTTCTTTCCACTTTGGTGGGGAAATATATAAGACAATGAGAAGTCTCTCCTCATATGTTTTGACATACTTTCTCTAAGATCATTTATCAACATCCCAGGCTGGATAGGGCATAAGGAAAATTTCCATAATTAACACATCAAAAAGTCATTTGATCTGACTCGGAAAATAATGTCACATGGTTTCCAAGGAGAATTTTTAAATATCTTCCCAAACATTGCCATTTTCCCTTTCCTCCTTAAAAAAATATTTTAACTTGGAATATTCTTAATTTGACATTACAAAAAAGAAATGTGTCTGAAATGAAATGGGAACTGGAAAAGTAGAAAATAAAATGAGTGAACTTACTTTTGCCTGTACTATCTTATCGGTCTGACCTATAAGCCTGGGGCTATATTTTAGCTGCATTGACGTGTCAACAAAAGCATTTGAGGAGGCATTCTGCTTCCTGTTGTTGTTTCCATTTTAACAAAAAGAAAAATCCAGATAATCTACAAAATCATAACTTTTCTCTGAGACCATCAGAGAGTAGAGGTCATAGGACACTCCACTCCAGGAACCAAATTAAATAAGGTGACATCAGGGCACTGCTGAAGTGTGATGCATTGAAGTTAAATATAGCAACAACAACAAAACAACCCCACAAACTCAGTTTAATTATTGACCTGATTGACTTATTGACTTAGAGACAATATCAAACAATCTAACACAAGAATAATTGGAGCCCTAAAGGAACAAGAGAGAGAAAACAGGCAGAATAAATGTTTAAAGAGATAATGGCAGAGAATTTTTATAATTTTTTATAAATTTAAACAACACTTTCCACAATATTCTGCATTCTCACACCTAGGCATACCTAAGAGAAATAAAAAAGTATTCCCACCCACAGACAGATACCTGAATATTTATGACAGCTTTATTCACAACATCCACAAACTAGAAATAACCAAAATGTCAATTAACTGGTAAATGGATACACAAATTGTGTTATATCCATGTAGTGGAATGATCCTCAGCAATAAAAAGGAGCAAACTATTGATACATGCAGCAAAATATTTGAATCTCAAAAGCATTATGCTGAGTTAAAGAAACTAGATACAAAAGCCTACATGATTCCATTCACATGACATTCTGGAAAACACAATACTATACTGTCAGTATACAGTTGGATCACTGGCTACCAGGGGCTGAGTGAGACGAGGGGGAATTGTCTACAAAGGGTTATAAGGAAACTTTTTGGGGTGATGGAAATATTCTAAATCTTCCTTGTGGTCCAGAAACATGACTATTTGTCAAATCTCATTGAACTATATAATAAAAAATATGAATTTTATTATAAGTAAATGATGCCTCAGTAAACCTGATTTAAATAATCTGGGAGAAATTAAGGACAGCATGGAAGTCCTAGATGGAAATATTTTGATAGAATAAGGTCTCACTGGTACAATTCTTCTCCTAAAATTGTGAGGAAGTCTTTCTGCTTAATTAAGGGAACTTCCTGGATTTATTAGTTCACTGGTATCTTTGAAAACAGGCAAAGCAGGATATTGGCTACTACTTCAGAGAATACAGTTTTTGAAGAGCTATCAATGAACTAGAAATAATAAGGTGACAGACTTGTAGGAAGAACCCAGAGTGTGATAACACATCTTACCTACAATACTATGTCTTTAAAATGGCTCTAAGACCTTTAAATTTTTTAAAATGGTCCCCTAGGAATCTTTTGAAAGACATAAGCTTTCAAGTTACATTGAGTCACCTCAATTGATTATAAAGAAAATAGGAAGTTAAAGCTGAGAGGAAAGTGGATTACTTTACCTCTTAAAAACATGTTTTTGGATAAAAGTTCTTAAAAGAAGCTTTGTACCTTCTTACTCAGAATTTCACTTTATAAATCTAAAATAAGGGGAAAAAATTTAAAATGTATGAGAATGTTTATAAATATTAATTTAATAGTAAAATGTTTGAAATATCTTAAATTTTTTAAAATGTACAGAAATTATAATATTATGAAAATTGTGAATAACATCAATGAATTGTGTTGCTCTCTTTAAAATCATTAAGAAGGCTGTACATTAACATGTAAATGCTTAAGATTATGGTATTGATACATATTCAGAAGAACACAAAGTTAGATGTGAAATGTGATTATGTCAAAAACAATCAAAACTACATTCACAAAAAATATGAAGGAACTTTTAAATTAAATAATGTTGGTCATTCTAGGACTGATAGTTAATGGATGTGTCCTTTTCTTTATTTCACTTACTTTTGCATGGTACTAATTAATGTTAATTTTGCATGAAAAATGTTTTTTGAAAATCTTATACTTTCAGTATTTTGTCCCCAAAGTAGTCCAGAAGAGCTTAGATCATATGTTAAGTCATAGATCTGGGATGAAAGCTCTATTCTTGTCTGAGAAGCAAGGTTAGATCTCAGTGAGAAAAGATAACTGTGGTAGAGAGGACAATTCAAAGAGAAAGATCCTTCAGTTGACTTTAACTGGTAAGCTTTTGTTCTTGTTGCAGGCTGTGATACAATGCATATTAGACAACCATCAGTTATTTGAGGGTCTCTAAGAAAACCATAATGTTTAACTATTTATATTAGGTAATTGATCTAAAATAAAAGGCAAGAGATAATGAGATGATTTGTATTAAGAGTAGAATAAAAGCAGTCATCATTTATGTAATAGATTGAAAAAATATACCTTGATGACTAAATGCCTAAAAATGTAAAGCATGTTCATAAATATAATCCAGTGTGTAGGCAGTAGATGCTGTAGGTAATCTTACCATTCCCAGAAATTTCTTGTGGCTAAAATAGAAATTAAGCAACATAACCTAGAACCTAAGCTTAAACTCTATGGTATTAAAAAATAACCTAAAGGCCAGATACTTGGTTTAATTCCACAATGAGAATGCCATAAGCTTATTACTCAAATAAGACTCTCTTGGATTATCTATGTGATCTACCAAAATAGAGCTCTGCAAATCTGCTCTGATTGATCGTTGTGGTTAAGTTTACAACTGGCTCATAGATATTCACTGTTTTGCTTTTTTCTCCAAGTTCCCAAGCCTTATTCTGAAAGAGCATACTCTTTATTTTGTTGAATTTGCTCACTCATTCGCCACACTGTAATATGGAGTTCCTGAGAAAACTGCCATCTTCTTAGATAACCTCTCTTCTCTCAGCCACACGGAGTCAGGGCACCTGAATCATGTCGAGACATTCATTGTGGTCCATCTTGTTGAACATGGCCCTTCATTTGGCACTGGGCACATGTGAGCCAATCGCAGCTTTTCTCCATGATATTTTGAATAAGCTAACAATAGAATCCCATTTCCCTCATGTGGCAAAGGTGAGGAGATGAAAACCTTGGAGCTGCCCATGGCTGCCCCTGTTCTGGAGGCGTGGAAAAGGTGGCTTGAATGAAGCCGACTCACAGACAAGATACAGAGAGCACTCAGAGGACCTTCGAGTCCCTGGTTTCAGTTCTGTCTCAGATCTGCTCTACCTGATCTTGCCTAGATTGATTTCTTGGGTCAATAACCTCTTTTATTTGGTCCAAGCATATTTAAATTTGATTAATGTTACCAAATATTATCCATCACATCTTAGCTTATGCAGAAATAGTCATACTTATCTATGATTAGGAGGTAATAATATGAACGAAATAAAGTGTCAAGAAAATCAACTGGACAATAAATAGGTAGAAAAACTAAATAATGTATTCGTATAGGGTAACAGTGAAAATGATAGAAAAAGAGTGTTTGAGTGAGCCTGCAGAATAATAATATTAATTGTAAAAAGCAAAACAGAACTGGTTATAGTTTATTGAAAGCTCATTATGTGCCAGGTACTGAACCATGGCCTGGACATATCTGGATAAACCTTTATAAATTATTACCTTAGTGAACTTTTTAGTAAACCTCTGAGATGGGAATCACTGTTTTCATTTTACGAATGGGGAGTCTAGGAGAGGTGACTGCACTTTCTTCAGACCATCTAGTAAATGCAGTCCAGAATTTGAACTAAGATCTGTCTGATTCCAAGTCTATATTAAGCCTTGAGTACCAGACAAAGCAGATTAGCTTTGTTCTGTAGGCAGTAGAGGATGACTAAATTTGTGTGTGTGTGTGTGTGTGTGTGTGTGTGTGTTTAAAGCAGGACCCACCTTTATAAAAGCTGTGTTTTTAGAAGATGAATTTTCACAGTGATGTTAAGAAGCCATTCAGGAAGCTCAAGCAATGGTCCCTGTGTGAGATGATACTTGAAAATGTTTATAAGTAAAATTACAGGTCTGTGAGTGTCAGAAAACTTCCCACTCTCTGTAAAATACAGGGTCAGATCTTGTATGTATAGTTCACTATTCCCCAGGAAATGTATATGATAAGAACTCTGATTGTGAAAGTGAATGTATCAGATTTCTTACCTGATCAACCATTACAGCAGCAAGATCATCCTTTATAGAAAGGATGAACACTATAATAGAACACTAAGAACACTAATTAAAACTAACGTAGAACATAGAACACTAATTAAAAAAGGCAAGGCCCCCTGAAACAGATCCAGTGATGCCATCCTACCCAGCTTGGAATCACATGTCATCGCTGAGTTGATTGAAAGTACTGCTTGTCCCTATCCTCCTGTTTGTCTAGAAAAACACTTCTTTGGGCAGACTACATCTCATTAATCCTCATTTCTTCCCCCTTGCTTGTATTTTGAAATCATCAGAAGATAAGGAATTGATTAACACTTTATCATAGTCCTGGTGACGATAACACACCTTTACTATCTGTTTGATTTTTCTCTATTGCCCCCCAAAGGAGTGTAACACAAAAACAGAGGAAAGAGGAGTTCAACTTTGAATCTTTAGCACAAGCTATGACTGAAGAAATTATGTAATTTCAACATACACTTATTAAACATCTAGCGTATAGTAGGCATTGTGTTAAATTTTAGGACACATGGGGTTATCGACCTCATTGAGCTTTCAGATTGGTAAGGGGCAAGTCCAGTTTACATGAGATCAACCAATGGATTAAGACAAAGGATAGTTTTATGCAGTAAGTCAAGAATGCAACATTTTATTCAGATCGCCTGAATTAAAGCCAGCTTAGAGCCTAAGGCATCACTAAGTTCCTCGGAGGAGTCAGTGACAGAAACAGTAGATTTTCTAATTATCACTGAAAGGTGGTTATAATCCACACTGCCCCTGTGTGACACTTCTTCATGCACAGTGAGGATTTGGTTTCACTCTGGGTTATTCATATATCAGCAGACCATCAGATGGCTTCCCCAGTTCTGGGGATCCTGTCAGAGCTAAGGGCATCGAATGGTAATTTTTCTGTTCTCCAGCTCCAAGGAGGCACACACAAAGCCAAAATACAGCCTCAAATGAATTTAAAGGCAGGAGATTTTTCCTAGAAAAGGAAAGAGGAAGAACTCAGTGGGGGGCTGACTGATGTAGTATTCAAAGCAACTTGATATTGACTCAACATCTGGATTAAATAGATAAATATCTTTGTTCACAGTAATGAGTTTATGACTGTTGTAGTCAAACCTTGTGTATAGATGCAGGGATGTTTCTAGAAGTTCTTTACAGTAGGGATTTAGGGATGGCAATCTGGTTTTGAATGGAATAAAAGGGGGTATTATTTCAATAAAATTTGTTTAACACTTCCTATAAGTTTTTGAAAAAAATATTGTTCTTCATATTAAGCAATGGGAGGACAGGTCTCGAGCTTGGGCGGTTACTTTGTACCCTAATGGGGCCAGTGCCGCAGCCCACGATGCCTTCTTCCACCAGCCACTCCTTGGTCCTCTCACTTAGTGACATTATTGGCTATTTTAGAATGTCTGACAAAGTCTGGGTTCATCCAAGTTTAACACAACTGATTTCTGGTTTGTAGCTTTACTTTTCAGTCAGTTTTCAATGATTTTTTCTACCGGGCATCAAACAAACATTCTAACTGAAATTTTCACAAAAATAACAGAATTGGACAATTGTGACATTAGGTAATCATAGCCCAAAGCTACATTGTTACATTGAGAATAAGCAACTATATTAAAACCAAATATGCAATTTAATCATTGTAAAAATCAAAGCAAGTCATGGCAACTATTTCAGAACTTATCTAGGAATCTATTAGTGGGAATTGTAAATATTGAAATATGGCATTTTATAGGTATAAATGAATTTTAGCAAATTAATTTGGCATCTCTACAATAAACTCTGTACACTCTGAAAATATTGCTCCTAAAATTATCAAGGAATAACTTGTCATTTAGGCAATGAAAAGAGCTAATTTTACTGAGTGTGTACTGTAGACAGATTTTTAACGATAGCTCATATTTACTGAGTGCTTACCATGTGCCCAGCACTATAGACTAGCATTTCATATATTTTCTCATTATCCAATATTTTGATAAGAAAATTGAAATACAGATAGCTTAAGCAACTTGACCAGGGTAATATATAAGAACTGAAGCCATAATTTAAACTTGGTCAGTCTGATTCCAGAATATTTGCTTATAACCCTTATCCTAAATGGAGAAAGAAACAATGTGATTTTTTCAGAATGACGTGTTAATCAAATTGCGTTTAACAAAGAAACTCATAATCATATTATCATTTTGCCTGTATTTTTCAGCTTTAGCCATTGGGAGCTCTTTCAGTAAGGTCCTGTGTGATCAGCCCCGTCTTTGAAACACTCTCCTTTCTGTGATTTTGTTTTGAGCGCTTCCTTACTGTCTGGCATTATAAGGTGCCCCAGGTTCATGTCAGGTTCATCTCCTGCCCCAGTGTTAAAATCATCCCCTTCTTCTAGGAGCCCTGGTTCTTTTATTGTAGAGTGGTATTAAAACCAAGATCTGGGTAGTAGCTGTGACAGGTGTCATTGCCATAGCCCTTCTCAGCAGACAAAGCAAGAAATATCTGTGTGTATACTAACCCATGTATACTGACATATCTGTACATATTTCTATATGTATCTGTCTGTATCTGTATTAAGCTAAACACAAGTTCATACTGTTTCCAACTTTGATTCAGAAGTTCTAGCCTTCTTCCCTTGTTTGTTTGTAACCTCCTGCTCCAACAGTGAGAAACCTCGCTCCCACCATCAGCCATCCACTTACTTAATTGCTTAATTCCAGTATATATGTATAGTGTTTTGATATCACAGTATTTATTCCATCCTAGTATCCTCTGGCCTCCTAAATGATTTTTTTTTAATTTCACACATTAGGATTCACTCTTTGTGAAAATACATAAAACTTTACAGCACAAATTCATAGTGTCAAGGATCCACCACTATAGTATCATGCAGAATATTTTCATAAATAAATTATTGAGGAGAACAGACAAATCTTTAGCATAGATGAATTTCAAATAATTATGTAGATAGTACACCCTCAAGGAGATAGAGCGTAACTTCCTATTCCTTGAGTGTGGGCCGTACCTAGTGATTTCCTCCTCAAGAGTACAGTGTGGAAAGCGGGAGGGGGAGAGGGACTTTACAGTGGAGTCACCTGACAAACACTACCTTAGCCAGGTGATTCATATCAGCATCAACAGTAAAAAATCACATTGGTGGCATGTACCTTTGTCATGATGTGATGGGAATGGCCCTTTATCTCTGTGGCCTTTCTCCCCAAAACCCATAACCCCAGTCTAATCATGAGAAAAACATCAGATAATACCCAGTTGAGGGATATTCTGAAAAATATGTAATTAGTACTTCTCAAAATTGACAAGGTCATTAAAAACAAGGCAAATCGGGCTTCCCTGGTGGTGCAGTGGTTGAGAATCTGCCTGCCAATGCAGGGAACACGGGTTCGAGCCCTGGTCTGGGAAGATCCCACGTGCCGCAGAGCAACTGGCCCCGTGAGCCACAATTACTGAGCCTGCACGTCTGGAGCCTGTGCTCCGCAACAAGAGAGGCCGCGATAGAGGCCCGCACACCGCGATGAAGAGTGGCCCCCGCTCGCCGCAACTAGAGAAAGCCCTCGCACAGAAACGAAGATCCAACACAGCCATAAATAAATTAATTAATTAATTTAAAAAAAAAAAAAAGGCAAATCTGAGAAATTGTTACAGTTTAGAGGAGCTTAAGGAAACAGGATGACCAAGTGCAATCTGGTATCCTGGATAAAGGACATTAGGTAAAAGGAAGAAAATATGAATAAAGTATGGAGTTTAGTTAATAATAATACTATATATTAGCTCATTAATTTTGATCAATGCACTGTACTTATGTAAGATGCTAACTATAGGGGAAAACAGGAGGGTAGTATTTGAGAACTCTACTTTCTTCAACTTTTCTGCAAATCTAAAACTATTCTAATATAAAAAGTGTATTTTAAAAAAGGAACATAAAAATGCAGAACAACATTTAAAGAAGCATAACTCTAGCACAGATTAACTTCTTACAAACGAAATAATTATGAATCAAAGTGGTGATGAGAAATCTCTTGGAAAGAGTAACTCTTTAAGATCCTAACTTAGAATTTGAGGAAAAATAGACATGAGCAAATTGGTGGCAAGAAGTTGTTCCACATTGGAGATGAGTTTTGAGAAATGGATTGGATGAAATTTTTAAAATTTGCTAATAGTCAACATATATGAAAAAGACATCAAATGTAATGACCATCTCTATTTTCAGGACTATACAAATATTTGAAGTGTGTAATTGGCAAATAAGATTTAGACAAATCTAAGCTTCACAGGTTTCTGGAAAAAGATGATAGGGCTTTTCAGAGAAGATGTTAATGGATCAGCTGAACTCTGTTGGTACACTATAGTAAGTTCCTTGAAAAGGCCAAGCATTATGAAATTAGTTAAGGTGATTTTACTTCTCATTTTCTGGAGATTTCACTGAGTTCTAAGTAGAACACTTATTCAAAGGTGCTAGCTTTTACATACCTTTAAAAACAAGGCCTTTTATAAAAACCCAAAGAATTTTTTCCCTTCTGGTAGTCATTATGATTCATATTCCTTTCTTCATCAATAGATGAATTCATGGGATATTTTATTTTCCTTCTTCATTAGGCAGAGATTGTCTGAAGTATTTCTGCTGGCAGACAATGAGAATTTGGTGGTGCCTCTTAAACTTGGATTTGCATCCTGCAGATAAGCAATTGTTCTTACACATTTCAACTGAGCAACCTTCTCCCCATTAATTACAATTTTACTATCAATTTCCTCAGAGTGAAAAAGAAGGGGCATAAGAAGTACTAAGTTGACACATGTGCCTTTTTGAAAGTTTCTCTTTTCATGACTGTTCAAAGTCCCAACTTTATGACAGTTGTGATTCTAAAAGAATCAGCACAAAGTGACAGTAATGCTTTTCATAAAAAAACTAAAAATAGAACTATCATATGACCCAGCAATCCCACTACTGGGCATATATACCCTGAGAAAACCATAATGCAAAAAGAGACATGTACCACAATGTTCATTGCAGCACTATTTACAATAGCTAGGACATGGAAGCAACCTAAATGTCCATCAACAGATGAATGGATAAAGAAGAGGTGGCACATATATGCAATGGAATATTACTCATCCATAAAAAGAAACGAAACTGAGTTATTTGTAGTGAGGTGGATGGACCTACAGTCTGTCATACAGAGTGAAGTTAAGTCAGAAAGAGAAAAATAAATACCATATGCTAACTCATATATATGGAATCTAAAAAAATGGTACCGATGAACCTAGTGGCAGGGCAGGAATAAAGTCACAGACATAGAGAATGGACTTGAGGACACAGGGAGGGGGAAGGGTTAGCTGGGATGAAGTGAGAATAGCATTGATATATATACACTACCAAATCTAAAATAGAGAGCTAGTGGGAAGCAGCCGCATAGCACAGGGAGATCAGCTCGGTGCTTTGTGATGACCTAGAGGGGTGGGATAGGGAGGATGAAAGGGAGGCTCAAGAGGGAGGGGATATGGGGATATATGTATGCATATGGCTGATTCACTTTGCTGTACAACAGAAACTAACACAGCATTGTGAAGCAATTACACTCCAGTAAAGATGTATTAAAAAAATAATGAGGGTTTGTTAACTTTTGGAAAAAGTCCTACAATGTATGAAAATATTAAATTCCAGCAAGGGGTCCCATCCTACCTCCAGTTGATTATAAGACAGGCAGAGCTTATTCTGGATGGACGGAATTTTGGCAACCACTGCAGCCAATCCCTTAAAATGGCCACTAAACTTCCATCTCCTAGTTACTAATTTTTACACAGATTTTTGCTTAAGTATAGCATCATGAATGCACAGCTGCAGAGGATGTGCAAAACAGCCAAAATTGTACACATTGCAATCTGTGAGGGATTTTTTTTCCCTTTCTTTTTATGTCTGGGGCGTTGTTTCAAACAATCATGTGGATGCTGTCTTTGGCAAGCGGCCATGTTTCTCACACATTCATAAAGCAATTGGAACGGCAGTACCTGGCCACTGTTCACAGAGAGGCAGATAATATGAAACAGCTGCTCTTCTGTTGAAATAATTATCTAGTGTCAGGCTGAGATACGAGTGGGCTATGGTCTGAGGATCATCAACGAATAATGACAAAGTGGGTTTTCAAAGAAGTGATCGGAGCTTCCTCTTGCACGTTTGCACAGGAGCTGCCTCTGGGGAGCTCAGGAAGAACCTTACATGTCAACTGGGGTTGCTGTCACATTGACTTTGGCACAAAATAGAACAGCCATATCCTTGTTAAGCAGGATATTCTACAGTGACTTTGGGGAGTTTATGGTTCCTAAGGAGTATAGTTTATAGTATATGTGTGACTGGAAACAGAGAAATCAGAATTTCCAAAGATTCATGGACCTGTGTAGTAACTACTCACTTTCCTGAAGATAAAAATTATTAACTACATCACTTGGTGGCAGTTTGTACGTGTGCATGTGTGTATGTGTGACACACACCATTCTATCTTCTATCTGTGGCATATTTAGCAAATAATTTAGTAAACATTCATTATACACCATCTCTATATATACTAGGCAGTGAACTAGAAAAGGAGCTACAAAAAGAATGAAGCATGGCCATGCCTGCCCATATGGAATGTATTTTAATGAGGGAGACAGAGTTTCACATAGCAATGTGAAAAAGTTTTAAGAGAAGTATGAACATAGTTTATTCTTCCTTTTAAACTCCCAGAGTACCCACATTGCTCAGGAGATAGAAGAATGAAATAGCTTCAGAGAAAATAGCACTTCAGCGGTTTCTTAAAGAGTCAGTGGGTCACCAAGTTGAGCAGTTTGAGTAGAAGGAGAAGTGTGGTAGAAGATTTGGGGAGAGTGCTTCGAGGTCAGTAACATTACTTGCAAAGGAGGGGACAAAACCACAAAGAATGTTATTTGAGAATAGTAGGTTTGGAGCAAAAAGTGAGTATGAAGCAGAAAGAAGCTGAGATTTGAGAGGGGGATTGCCAACAGATTTTGAGTATTTGTACTGAGACGTTTGGATTTAACTACTGTCAGCCAGCCTGGCCCTGTGTGTTCCTATGTAAATAATTCCCCAAATAAGCTCTGTTGAAAAAAAAAAAAAAACGTTTTATTGGAGAATGCATTAGTAGAACTGTGACGTATATCCCCATCTTAGAGATTCACAATGCATATTAGGAAATAAAAACCTTGAAGGAGACTTACAATAAATAAAGCAGTTTATCTAGGCAAGAGGAGCCAATCAAAAGATTTAAAGGAAGGATGTGTGCTAATAAGGCTTATTTTTAGGAGCGAATTCTACCAGCATTGTGGAAAATGAACTAAAGGCAGGAAGCCTGGGAGAAGGGAGCAATATTAATGAGTCCATAGGACAGTGATGAGACTTTGGGAAGAAGAAGTGACAATAAGGATGGAAAGCGTTGGAAATATTTCTCAGGAAATATAAGATCTGCTCAATGAGAATGAAGGCGGATGTAGATACAATACCATGTTTTCCATTGGACCACAATAAGTTTGTAGAAGTAGTGTATTGCCTGATTGATTGTGGTAAAATGAGCTATCAAATTGAATATCTCTATGTTTCACACTGGGCTTGACATTTTAAAAATCTTATCTCATTTTTTCTTCAACAACAACCCCAGAGATTCTATGATGATAGCATTGGGATCTAGAACACACATTGGAGAAGAACTTGCCGCTAAAATGGGCACCTCATTGCAGATGCAGATGGTGGCCCCTACCCTGCTTTGGGTAAGAGAGTCTTTTAACCCTTATGTGGCCATGCTTTAAAGACTAGAACGTTTGCTAATAGCAATGGGGAAAGATAGATGTTAGAAAATAGATGTTTGTAGTCAAATGTTTGCAATGCTGCCCTATTTTCAAAAAGGCCATTAAGCTAGTAGACTCAGCTCTTCACAACTTTTCCAAAAATCAGGATGAAGAATGGAGTCTTCTTAACAGCCAAACCCGATGACATAAAGGTCTTGTGCAAGCATTTGTGCATCTAACTTAATGGACAATATTTTGGATTTTCACCAGGGCCCTAATTTCATTCATTTCAGACTTAATCATTAAGTAAGTTGTAATCTAGTTCCTCAGACTTTGGTGATGGAATGCACAGTCAGAACTGAGCAGTAAAGTGCAGCTACCAGAGCTGGCACAGGGAGAGAATAAAGTAATAAATACAGAGGGAGGGAGAAGCTGCCTGGGGATACCTAGAAGAAAGGATAACCATTTCTGGAAGAAAAAAATATTTGAAGAAAAGAGCACATGCTAAGTAGCAAATTTAGGAAGGGAAGACACAAATAGCATGGTAAGAGTGAAGTGTCAAGGGCAGTCTTTTATGTGTCTGTTTAGTTCATGAAATGTATTAGGTGCCTTCGAGGTGCCAGCCTCTGTGCTTATGTCTGGGTGAACTGAAATATACGAGACATAAAACATGTAGGTGAAAATGCTGATCTGATATTCCCTACTGAGCCTCTGCTGTAAGACTTAAAAGGTAGCCTTTCCTTCTCACCAAGGATTTCTCTCCAACACCACACTTGAGGGGCTGCTGAAAAGAGAGTGAGGATCCCAGTGTACTGTATCTGAGTGTTGCCACAACTGCACAGCATAACGGGGATCAGATTGCCCTATAGTTTAGGATATGCTGGAGCTTAGAATCATTCTTGTTGGATATTTGCCATAGTATGCAGTGATTGCTGGTGATTTCTGATAGCACAGACATTTTTAAAATTTTTTATTTATTTAAAATTTTTATTTTATATTGGAGTATAGTTGATTAACAATATTGTGTTAGTTTCAGGTGTACAGCAAAGTGATTCAGTTATACATACATCCATTCTTTAAAAAATTTTTTCCCATTTAGGTTATTACAGAGTATTGAACAGAGTTCCCTGTGCTATACAATAGTTCTTTGTTGGTTATCTATTTTAAATACAGCTGTGTGTACATGTCAACCCCAAACTCCCAATCTATCCCACCCCTACACCCTTCCCCCCGGTAACCATAAGTTCGTTCTCTTAGTCCGTGAGTCTGTTTCTGTTTTGTAAATAAGTTCATTCGTATCATTTTTTAAGATTCTGCATATAAGTGGAGTCATATGGTACTGTCTGTCTTTCTCTGTCTGACTTACTACACTTAATATGATAACCTCCAGGTCCATTCATGTTGCTGCAAATGGCATTATCTTATTCTTTTTTTATGGCTGAGTAACATTCCATTGTATATATGTACCGCATCTTCTTTATCCATTCATCTGTTGGTGGACATTTAGGTTGCGTCCATGTTTTGGCTATTGTAAACAGCACTGCATTGAACATTGGAGTGCGTGTATCTTTTTGAACTATGTTTTTCTCCAGATATATGCCCAGGAATGGGATTGCTATATCATATGGTAGCTCTATTTTTAGTTTTTTAAGGAACCACCTTACTGTTCTCCATAGTGGCTGTACCAATTTACATTCCCATCAACAGCATAGGAGGGTTCCCTTTTCTCAACACCCTCAGCATTTATTCACCTTCAGCATTTATTGTCTGTAGATTTTTTGATGATGGCCATTCTAACCGGCGTGAGGTGATACCTCATTGTAGTTTTGATTTGCATTTCTCTAATAATTAGCAATGCTGAACATCTTTTCATGTGCCTCTTGGTCATCTGTATGTCTTCTTTGGAGAAATGTCTATTTAGGTCTTCTGCCCATTTTTTATTGGGTTGTTTCTTAGATATTGAGCCACATGAGTTATTTGTAAATTTTGGAGATTAATCCCTTGGCATTCTCATCGTTTGCAAATATTTTCTCCCATTCTGTGAGTTGGATTTTTGTTTATGGTTTCCTTTGCTGTGTAAAAGCTTTTTAAGTTTAATTAGGTCCCATTTGTTTATTTTTGGTTTTATTTCCGCTACTCTAGGAGACGGATTGGAAAAAATGCTGCTGTGATTTGTGTCAAAGAGTGTTCTGCCTGTGTTTTCCTCTAAGAGTTTTATAGTATCTGGTCTTATATTTAGGTCTTTAATCCATTTTGAATTTATTTAAAACCTTAATGGACTGACTCCTGTTAGCCTGGAATCACTCGCATTCCCTCTGCGTTTTGGAGCAATATTTCCTGGAATCCACTTCTTTGTAAGACTAACTACCAAAAGATATGGAAAGTGGAAGTGAATGGTCATTAACCTTAGGAGGTGCTTATAGCCAGGTGAATGTAGACAGATAGGAGAATACTAGAGGTTTCCTAGAGAGAGTCTCTTATTTCTTGATGATACATTGCTAAATAAATAACACTCTAAAGTGTATTAGTTAAAGATAATTGTCTAAAGATGCAGTTAACTATAAAGAGTTGCTTATTATAAAACAGCTGCACAGACAGTAAAACTATATTCTGGTAATTGAATTCAGGACATCACTTCTGTGCTAGGATTAACAGAGATGAAACATTCAACGAATTTATAACAGCATTATAGACAACGTCTCTTTCTCAGGTTCCAACAGAGAGCTAGAGAAGAAGATGAGCTCCTCAATCAAGGATACCCTTAGTTTTTTCTTTCTTTGATATCAGGTCAATAATTCCAATTTTGACAGAAATTAAGACATTTCACCCAAGGACAAGGAGTCTTTCCATGCTCACAATATAATGAAAAAACGGATTGTAGTTTAAGCGACCATTCACACAGCCTCAGTTTATCATCCTAAAGACTAGGAAGGTATAAGCCAGGTGTTTTTGTAGATGGTAGAGGCAGGGGGAGAAGAATGAAAGTAATCAGATGAGAAGCACCAAAGACAAACTCACTCCCTTCTTAATATTTCAGAGAGGGCTGGCCTAAACACAGTCATGATAGCAAGGTCACCATGCAAAAAGACCGACCATTTTCTATCACATCTATGCAGACGCCATTAACTGACTTAAATAAACTCACCTCCAAGAGGAATGAAGTAATTCTATTCATGATGAGAAATATTGAAGGATTTATAACCACAAAATTTGAAAAACATAAGCATTTTAATATGGGTGTCTGAAAGAAAATCATAGAATAGGTTTTTCGCCCGATGTGACTGTTTTCCTTGGGGTCATAGCTTTATGGTCTTTGAACTGATTAGATTAATGCTGATCTTCACGGTAATCCTACTTTAAAATGTCAAACTAGGATCAAGAGGCTAACTGTCTTGTTTGAGAGACTCATTCATGGTAACATTTTATAGCATAAAGATGAAGCAGCTAACAAGTCACTAATGGCAAGCTATGTGTATTCAAAAGACATACCAAAACACTAAACTGGATTTTTTTAATGGCAAAGAAATAAGAAAAACTTTCATACCTGGGTCATTTCCTCTGCATGAAAAGAACCCTTCTGTAGGACCTTGCCAGAGAAAACACATTTTTATTCACATGCAGAAAAGGGTTCTGTGGCCATGGAGCTGAATCAGAATTTTGAGTAATTCCAAAACACGAGTTTTTTTTTTTTTTTCTCTGCCTTTCCATTTTCTACTCCATCTATGAATCCATTTATGTCGAAGCTGAAGAAAGATTTGAAATCATTCCCCAAATCCTTAAATGCCTCCATCTGAATCGACATCAGTGAAAGACATAGTACCTGATGTGAATATTGTCTAGCCGGGAGTCCTGGGTTTCCTTCGGTCACACTAGCCAAAGGAAAGTTGGTCCAGGCCCTTCTCTTCCCAACTGCTAACACATAATGCGTGTTTTAATACCCTGAGACATAAACCTCACCTCCCTGTCTCCACAATGTAAGTCCTTGGCTCTTTCTTTCAAGGATGAATCCTGAAGGATTTCGGGAGCTAATTGTCACAGCATTTACAAGTCTAATCACAATGATAAAGAGGGAGTGTTTGGCCTTTACAGTTTTCTAAAGTGCATATACTGAAAGCATGAAATATTGTTTCACGAATGCCAAAGAACAGACGCTTGTTCTTTACACTTGATTCAAATAAGGTCTTTTGAGATCTAATGCTTATTTTGAAAGATTAATGCAGGCTATAATCAATACAGTCAAACTTCAGCACTTTAGTGTATTTAATACTGAAAGTCCAGGAGAGAAAAAGAATAATTGGGCATTTAAAAATACAGAGTAGGGGGCTTCCCTGGTGGCGCAGTGGTTGAGAATCTGCCTGCCAATGCAGGGGACGTGGGTTCAAGTCCTGGTCTGGGAAGATCCCACATGCCGTGGAGCAACTGGGCCTGTGAGCCACAATTACTGAGCCTGCACGTCTGGAGCCTGTGCTCTGCAACAAGAGAGGCTGCGATAGTGAGAAGCCCGCGCACCGCGATGAAGAGTGGTCCCCTCTCGCCGCAACTAGAGAAAGCCCTCGCACAGAAACGAAGACCCAACACAGCCAAAAATAAAATTAATTAATTAATTAATTAAAAAAAAAAAAACAGAGTAGGTAATAATGCTTTTTGACAGTCATGGTGCTGATCACCAACTAAAATGGCTTGATAAAAATAGACCATTTCACTTGAAGTTTCAGATAATTCTCAGTTCCTATGAGAAATATTGGCACAAGGCATACCCCCCCTTCCTGTCTCCACTGATATGGGTAGCCGATGTGTTTACAGTTACCTATAAAGCATAATCCCATGCACATATCTTATGTTTTTATTGGTGTGTTTTGCTGTCTCTATGATCACCATCAACCTTTCAGTCTGCAGTAAAAACAGGCTACAGTAGAGGTGGACAATGTGATCACCATCAACCTTTCAGTCTGCAGTAAAAACAGGCTACAATACAGAGGTGGACAACGTGATCACCATCAACCTTTCAGTCTGCGTAAAAAACAGGCTACAATACAGAGGTAGACAATGATCAGGAAACAGTAACAGACAAGTTGTAAATCTATCAAACTTCAATCTTTTGAACAAAATGTTTATTAATTTAGAAATCCCATTTCCCCAACATGCTACACAGAGACTGGTTGCATTAGGCCTGAGAGATCCGCAAATACATGTCACACCTAAGAAAACTTTAAGTACATCTTGAGTTTGTGGAAAGTCTTCAAGAAAGCAGGGACAGCAGTGCAGGTCAGAGGAAGTGTTGGTCTTTGGAGTCTGGCATCCCAGCTTTGACTCCTACCGTGATCCAAGTATATATGTGATCTTGGGCAAGTTGTTGTTCTTCAGTGAGCGTCTGTGTCCACATCTGTAAAATGAGAATACTAACAGCTAACTTTTGATGACAGTTTGTGAGCATTCAGATAGGTGAAGAATAAAAAGCACCTGGCTTAATAAATGGTAGTTGATTGAAGTATTATAATTTTTCTATGAAAATAGCTTCTAAGTTTTAAGGAGAAAAATCTATTCTCTCCCTACCCTCATCCATTCATCTCCCCCTGCCTCTGAGGAAAAAAAGTTATCTCATTAGAGGCAAAACCAGTAGATCTCACAGGAATGGGTAGATTTACGCTTACTCCTGTGCTCTGTGTTAACATCTGTCTCTTATTTAGGACCCTAGATGGTCATCCTCTACAGAAAGGGAAATTCTCAATGATAAATAAATAAGTCTAGTCCTCCACCGAGAGCAGCAAATTCCCCGCTGAAAGATTACCTTGGCTTCTAACAAAAATATGCCTGCTGCTAGTTTCTTTCCGTAGCACTCCCCCTACCCGAGAGAATATTTATCATCTTTAAAACAAAGTTGCTGTGAGTTGCTGGGTCCATCCTACCACTGAGCCTTGGAGAACACTCCAAAACCACTTGCAGTTGCAGGGGTACACCACAGGCTTTTAACTAACATTTTTTAAGGCCATGAGCCAAGAGCCAGATCCGATTGATATCAAGAAGTCTAAACAATTCCACACCAATATGCCCACACTTCTGTTTCAATAATCACACGAGGTTCTCCTCATCTTAGCAATAATGGGGTTTTGTGAGGTTCTCTGCCCCAGACCACTCTTGTGCCACATGTCATAGGTCACCTAATGACATTTCATCGTTCAATTTTAATAGAAAAATTGCAGAATGCAATTCAAATATATTTTCCTGGACAGTTCCAAAGCACTTCTGTCTTAGCTAGGTTGCCAGATAAAAGAATAACTTCAGAAAATTGCTCTCTTTCTCTCCACTTTTTTAAAAAGTTAAAACCTTTTGGGGTTTATTTCCACTTTTATGTATGTTCAGTATTTTAAATGTTCATTGGATATAAGCTTTAAAACATTTTGCAAATCATTTATCAGCTCAATAACTGTACAAAATCTGAAATGCTCTAACACTTTGTGATTCTATGTATCCCAAGCTTACCTACTGGATTACTTTTATTGAAAGAAGTTGTACATGTTTAGACTTGGTGTGGGTCTGCTACCCTGATCCAATGAGACCCTTCCAATTGGAAAGTCATTGGAGTTTTGACATGACTGACACAAGTTTTTAATAAGGCATCCTGTAAGGAGTATTAATATTTAAAATAGCTCTGATTTCTAAGTGCAAGAACTTCCATCTATGGCAATTAGCTGGGAATGATTGCATACATTTTGGAATTACCCTGAATTGCAGAATAACTACAAAGGCGAATTTCAATTGGTTTTCAAATTTTCCTATTAATGTAAGTACAGAGGTTAAAAATGGTATGACGTATTTGTTTTTTAATGTCTTCAGCTGACCATAAAACATTAATAATTTCTAGTGAAAAGTCTTTCAGTGTGTTATATAACCAAGCAAATAAATAGCCTTGGGATCTTGGGAGTTGACTTAAACCATCATTATGTTTTAAGTAAAACCTACTTTTGCTATTGTCTTTAAAACTAAACAATGACTCCTTCATATTTTACCAAAGGTAAATGTTTTAAAATTATTAATTTTTCCCAATTAGCTTTAAAACACTTCAATCACTATAAAAATCTTACTGACACCTTAACCATAAAATATATATTTTGTAAAATGATTTCTTCCTGATAAATTGATAAAACATTTAAAACTTAATGTTCCATCTAGTTTCAACAAATGAAATGAAATGTATGGAGAAGCAGAAAAGAGCTACATATTGAAATTTCCAGAAGGGAAAACATACATCATTTTCTTCTGACTCAGTAGATGCAGAACTCAGCCACTGACTTAAGAAAATAATAGTTTATCAGAGTGGGTGTGGAAGAGCATTTGTAACTTGTTGGGTTTGGAGTCAGGAGGTCATACACATCTGCTCCCAAAATGACTAACATACCTCATTTTAAAAAGCAAGCATGCCTAGTGCTAATAAATAAATCAATTCACAAGAAAACGCCAGAAGAGGGGACGAGAGTGTGGCAATTCACAATGTTTTCGGAACGTCTTTGCCAGGTAAACTGTTGCTATGGCCAGGCTTCTAAGAGTGGCAGCCATGAGAAGGGAACAGAGTTTCTCAGGCATTTCATCCTCAGTTCTCAATTTAAGGCAATGAGTGAAATTCAGCAGAAAACTGCATTGACTGAATTTGGGATGCATACACACTTGATCTTTTTGGTTAACTTAATTGTGCTAATCATCAAAGTAAGGAAGATTAAATAAGAATAATGCAAGATTTCTTTTTAAAAAAATCCTCAAAAACAAAGCTTTAGTATAAACCTCATTAACATTCTTTACTCATTCTTTATTCTTTATACTGAAAGTCAAGAAGGTACGATTTTCTCATAAAGTTAATTTAGAAAAAATCACATACAAATCCCCTCCCCCCAAATTACAATTGAAATTGAATTGCTAAATATTTAAGGATTTCTCTATCATAGAGTCTCTAAATCTATATCCAGAATTTGGCAGGATACAGCATGTAAACAATAAGTTACCTATGTCTGAATTCTTGGCCTGAAGTTATTTAATGGAAAGTTGCTTGAGCTTTTTTTCGTCTGGTTGTTGAAATTTCAAATGTAAAGATTAGCTCACTTTGTTATCCTGAGAAATATCATTGGATATGTAAAGACTAATTAGTGGAGAGAAAACAAAGCAAGAAATGTTTACAATGGCCTATAGAAAGAAAGTATCAAAAACAACCGAGTTCTTGCCAGAGAAGTATTTGGCAAATTAAAGAATTTCTATATCTTAAGTGTACCTTAAGCTAAATTTTAGTAATTAATTTGTTGGGTAAATATTCACTTTATCATGTTTTATGTAAATTTACTCCACTAGCTTTTTTCATATTATCTACTTTTCAATATCCACTATCGCCCATATTCTCAGCTCTACATATCAGAATACAGGATGTTAACTGCAAAATAAAAGTCAGAAGATAGACTTATTGAGGATTAAAATGAAGTTATGTGAAGTGTCAGAGTATTTTCTTCAAAATGATCATACATTTTGGATATTTATAATAACACTGATTTGAAATGCTTATTTCTGTTGTTTTCAAAGGAAAATCAGCAGTTAGCTGATATTGGATCAGAAAATGGAAAATGGTTTCTGTGATTATCTTTTTAGATATATATGTGTGTGTGTGTGTGTGTATACATATATGTATATATATATAGACATAAATAATGCATGTTGGTCCTGATGGAGGATATTTATTCTCTAAGCTTCACATCTGTTATGTGATCAGAGTTACCATTAGTGAAGCAAGGATTGACCATGGAGCTGTGTTTGCCATCTTGGAATGCAGTAGTTCAGGCATGAAACTAATTCTAGGTGATGGCAATGTTAACAGAGAAGGACACTGAAGAACCATAAGGTTCACAACAACAACAAAAAAAATTCAAAATAATTATAGAGGCTCTCCCCACAAGTATCTGACTTCAGATCTCTAGGACTAACTTATTAAGAAAGGCCTATTCTGATTCTCAGTTTCACAAAAACACTCTGAAAATTTACTTTTCTTAACTAATTTTAACAGAAATAAAATCAGTATTTGATATATTTTTGTGTGACAAAGATCATTGCTGATTGAATAATGGTCATATTGTAAGGTGGGTTTGAATTCCCTAGGATGACCTTATGAATGTGTTCATATCCAGACAGCTCTTTCCACTGAGAAGACTGGACCAAAATAGGGAGGACTAGGTGCTGATCTTCTCAGCTGGTTCATTAATCTAGTCATTCTCCAAACCAATACATGGATATAAGGAGGACTAGAGGTCATCAAATACTGATGATTGATCAAAATTAGTAAAGTGAAAGATCTCAAACTAAAAGAAACCTGAGTGTGTATATGTATAGATGATAGATAGATGATAGATAGATGGATACATAGAGATATAGTTGGTCTATTTTTTTCTTTGTTTGTTTCATTTTCACTGAACTTGGGGGAATGATGTACCCTAAAATTCCATTTCCCAGTTACCGGCATACCTAACAGAGCTCTAAAACGTATTTATTGGATTCTTAAATTAAACTGAGAGGTATTCCTTATTACATAAAAACTCCTGCATTTAATGTCCTTTACAAATTTACTGAAAGATATTCTCTTTTAAAATGCTTAATAATCATGGAAAATGTGTGTGTGTGTGGGTATGAGTGTTTATATATGTGCATAATAGAATAATGATATAAAAATTCACAATAGTGCTTACTTCTGGAGAGAGGCTGTTAAGTGATTGAACTAGTTCCATACTAGTTGGTGAGTAGCTGCTACTCTAGCTCCTGGGAGTATTCTCTTTCCCCTGCCTCCCTACATCCCTCATCGGTATCTCCCCTACCCAGCTCTCTTCAACATCCAGGCACTGAAGTGTTGCCCACTTTCGCATAGCAAGGGGTTTCCAAAGCCAACTCCAGAAGTTTGGCAAGCATCAGTTCTCTTTGTCTGTCTCTCTGTTTTCCTGTTGTTAGGTAATTTGTTTATTATTTGTTATTGTTTTATTTCTTGGGTTGAGTTATGGATTTATGGGTGTTGATTACATAATGAATTAAACATACATCAACTAAAAGAAGGGGAAGAGGTCAAAAAGACAGGAGGACAAGTGACTTGAGTATCCTTCTGTGTTTGTGATAGTTTTTCCTGAGCTTTGTGACTTATTGCATAATACACTTCAGTTCCTTTTTCTCCTCCGCTTCTAACTGGGGCCCAGCCAGGAAATTTATCCTACATGTTTTCCTGGGAGATGTAATCCTCACTGACATCATCAATACTGGAAGCACTGCCCAGGGAGTGAGATTCAATATTAATTATTATTACTTATCGAGCATTGACTGCATACTTCTTATTGCCTAAAACACAGGAGACAAGGTCTCTGGCCTGAGGGTGTACAAAAACCTTCAATTAGTGAGACAGGAGAGTCTAACTAAGTTAAGTTGTGTTCTCTCTACTGGCTGCCTAGCTGTTTCTACTCACATAATTGTGAAACATGACCAGATCATTACATTAATGCTTGCTAGAGATCTTGCTCAAAGAGTTATGGTTTTTGTTGCTTTTGATTTTGACTTTTATCATCTATTTGCCTGGCTTTAATGCATTTCTACACCCTTACATATAGGCAGCTTTTTAAATGATGCTAATTGAGGAATTCTAAATGATCCACGGTTCCACTCTATCTCCAATAAAAATGTTTGCCAACATTTGATTCTAGCTATGTTTCTGAGAATATACTGAGTAGTTTACATGTATTATTTTATCTATGTTCACTAATTTTAAAAAACCTGAGTATAAGAGTAAGAGTTTGTAAGAATAAGAACATATAAATGGTTTGAAACTGTAAGGATAAGAAAAAAGCAGAGTCATTTTTAGGAAGAAATTTTTCACTTTGTTAATAGGCATATTTAGTTATGAAAAGTGAATTTTCTCACTTGCCCAACAGTCTGAGAATTGTCTCTGAGAGAGTTTGCAAGTATAGTGTTCTGCTGGTGGAAGTAAACAGTAATCTGGAAGTTTTTATCCAGAAACGGGAGAATCTAACCACTGAGATACTTTAAATTTGGAAATAGAGATATGAGGAAAAGAAAAGGAGATGTCCCACAAAAGCACTGGAGGCTGGGGCCCAATTGAAGGCAAGGCCATCTAGAAATTCCCCAAGGCAAGGAATAGGGAAGAAGTTTTTCAGGACAATGATACCTGATATTCTATTTTAATCTATTCTACGTGTTGAGTTATAACTCAGTCCTCTCTGCTAACCCAAACTTTGAGTAAAACCTATTATATACTCCTGCTGCCAGTGGCACTTCTATAGAATGAATAGAAGTGTGGAATAGGTGGAATTTCTAAAATGACCCTTCAGTGATGTCCTAACTTAATCTACAGAACTTGCTTATGCACCAAGATATCACCCCTGTGCTTATATTATATCATCTAGTTGCTCTTGAGGTGGGGAGATTATCCAGGTCAATCTGATCTAATCACATGAGTCCGTAAAAGAAGAGAGCTTTCTCTGACTGGTAGCAGAAAAGAGAGTCAGAGAGACATGGAGCCTGAAAAGGACTCACACCATTGTTTCTTTGAAGATGAATGCAGTCAAGTGAGAAGGAATGTGATGGCCTTGAGAAATTGAGAGAGGCCCCTGGCTGACAGCCAACAAGGAAACTGAGACCTTAGTCCTACAACTGCAAAGAACTGAATTCTGCCAACATAAGTGATCTTGAAAGTGGATTCTTTCCCAGAGACTCCAGCCAGCACCATGATTTTAGCCCTGAGCATAGAATCCAGTCTAGCTTACTCAAGTCTGCACATCTGTGAGCTAATAAATGGGTGTTGTTTTAAGCCATCAAGTTTGTGGTAATTTGTTATACAGAAATAGAAAACTAATATGAGTCATAATAATGATCGGCCAAAAAAAAAAAAAAAAAAAAAAGAATGGACATAGAAAAGGAATCAAGAGATAAGACAGAGAGCATAAAAGAGGAATAGGATAGAGAAGAAAGATGGAGAGAGATGTGTAAGCTGCATTAGGAGGGCTCAAGGTTTCCCACAGTAGAATGAATGCTTATTCATTCTATTTAAATATTAAATGAGTGTGAACACCTGCCTAGTGTTCATATTTGGGGGAATAGCCTGTGGAAAAGATATAAAGTTATTGACTTCATTTTATGAAAGTATTGGAAAGTGGGGATTTTAGTGACCTGGGTCATGAGGGAAGGTAAAATATATAAAACTAACTGGGGTGAATATATAAAACTGTGTTTATCCTACTTTGAAGCAATCTTTTTTTTCACTTGGAAATTGTGGAAATTGAAAGAGTAAAAACTATAAACTGTAGTTTGCCATCTCATATTTCAGAGATATGAAATATCTCCAAGATCAAGTAAACCTACATGTAAAAGTAGGCTCTTGATTGTAATGATATTACAGTTGCAATTGGATGACATTAAGACCAGAATATCAAAGATTAGAATATCTATCTATCTATCTATCTATCTATCTATCTATCTATCTATCTATCTATCTATCTATTTTCTGAAGACTGCCGGTTAAACATGGAACACTCATCACACATATTCACTGCTAATCCCATCAGAATCTCTACTAAAATGTCAGTTAAAGGATTTTTGAAAAGTAAAAACCTGAAAGTACAAAGAAAACAGGAGAGACAAATACAGCAACGCAATGTTGGAAACCAGAAAACATTTGGATGGATGTTATTGACTTACAGGTGGTAATGCAGATCAGAAAAAACTGTAAACCAGCAATGGGGGAGGCCAGCTCCAAGCTCATTTGTGATATAGAGCCCTGGAAAGGCTCAGGATTGAAGGCACCAGGTACAGCTGATATTAGCAGAATAGGTCATGCTGAAAACAGGTGTACTGTTTGAATGCCTCTGAGACCATATCCCACACTCTGTAAAGTTGCTTGCTCCCCACTACCCTTCACAGCCGAAGACTGGAAATTTACTTTCTGGGGATTGGTAGAAACACTTTAATCCCGAGAACACAAGTTACAGGTGAGGATGGGATATCATAATGAAAACAGGGATTTATTAAAATACCACGTTAAGTGGCCATGTCTCTGGTCCCCTTCTTTCACTAGACAAAACCTTGGCACTCAAGTTTATAGCCCATAGCAGGAGATTCGAACAGGGGTTGGAAACCATGGCCTGCTGACTGTTTACATAATAGTAAAGTCTTATTTCAACACAGCCACATCCTTCATTTTGTATTGTCTATGTCTGCTTCTGTGCTACCATGACAGAATTGAATAGTCACAGCAAAGACTATCTAACTGATAAAGTATAAAATATTTGCTCTCTGGACTTCTATAGAAAAAGTTTGCTTATCTCTGGACTAAGGACTTTTCTAGGAAACTGACTGGGACAAGAGACAAAATCTATAGATGCCAGTAATTAGAGTTTCCAAATGAAATGGCTAAACAAGTTTATTCTACAATAAAGCCACCAGTGGACAAAGCCCACCTATGCAAATAGAATTTGTAAACATCTTTGCAGTGCTTCACTTCCTGTTAAATATAAAGGAACAGTCAAGGATTACAAGACATTAAAACAAAGCTTTTAACATGAAATACAAAGGTTAGAAAAAAAAGCAAAAGCAAAAGAAAGAAATCAGAAAAGAGAGAGTCATTGAAGATAGCAGAAGAAAACTACGTGTCCCCCCCAAAAGAAAAAATATGTAATAGCCTTAGAAACTAAATTGCATCCATTAAACAGGAACAGGAGCTATACCTGCAAAAAGAGTACTTTGATAAGAAAAATTCCCTTGAAAATGAATACACAAAACAATACAACAACAACAACTAAGATCAGAAGAAATTCTGGAAGACAAAGTTTAAAAAAATCTAGGAAGTAGAACAACAAAGAGAAGAAAGTATCAAATAACTAATTCCAGAAGGTAACTAAAACAGAAACACTAATGTTTTCAGATTGAGAGGAGAAACTGAGTGCTCACCACAATGTAAAAGAAAAAAAAACATATTTTGCCTAGACACTGATACAATAACCAATTAATCAGAAAGTCTCAGCTTTCCCAACTGAGAGAAGTTTATATAATACAGAGTTTGGAAAAACACTAATATTAGGTCGATATGACCAATTTTTTTGTAGTCATCTGATTGTAGATGTGTTATTTGTTGCAAGCTCAGTTTCTTTTTCAAAATAAAATAGTTGCTTCACAACTACTCCATTTGCTCATCGATCCACCTGACATTTTAGGACATTCAATGATAGCACTGTCTCTCTGAGGCATTACAGTTGCTTGGTCCCAAGTCTAAAGTGCCAAAAATGATCCAGAAGAGTCCATTTGACCAAAAAAGTAGTTTCATGGGAATTTATCTCAAAAGTGCTATGACAAAAATGAATACTCTTCTTTTTGTACCCCACAGAGATACAATTCAAAACATAATGTTTAGTTAATTTTTTAAGGGTCATATTTTACTAGGCTTATCTATAGTAATGGAGACCTTCTCAAAACCAAATTGGAAGTGTGAGTTGTTTGCATAAGCGCTCATTGTCTGTCTCTTAGAAGGTAATCAATCAGAATTTTAAAATTCAATTTAATTGGAAAAAAAAGAATTGTATTCATATCTTTAAGTACAATAAGAAATAAAATAATGTGTTCGCATTATTTCCACCTCAGTTATGGCTTAAAACTGATTTCAAAATGTCTCCAAAGTTAGACTTGAGAACTTTGTAAACACTACCACTTTAACATGCTTCTTAAAATTAATCCATAAATATCTGCTTATACCAGTTCATAGCCTTTTGTCTTAACATTAATGGCTCTACACCTTCAAAGGCAAAAAGACAAGAAATTTGAGAATAAATCTTGTAATCTCCTTTTAAACCTCTCCTTACATCTATTCAGTTTTCAAGTCCTGTTCCATGACAGTGTCTCTCCCATCCACTCCTTCCCCTCCATGGCTCTAGTTACTATTTCAGGTCAGGCTGCAGTCACTTTATTGCTAAGCTAGTACAGTAGGAAGCTGAGAGGTCTCTGTGTTTTGAGCCTCTAATCTAGTAAATCCTACAAGGTAGTTGTATGGAGTCACTCCTTTCCTGAAAACCTTTCGGCAGTTTCTAGGGCTTTCAAAAAAGTTCCAAACTCATTATTATGGTAGTCAATAACCATGTGTTCTGCCGTCAATATCTAATTCTGGCTCCATTGTATATGTAAACACAAATAAACATACACACACACACACACACACACACACACACACACACGAGTCAACTGAGACCTCTTAATGTTAACTGACCTTCCCTCGCCCTTCCCCATATGACTTTTTCTCCTAGAGAGCTCTCTCTTCTCCATTTTTTTTTACATTCAGCCATCTTACCAAAGCCATGATACAGTGTTGAGATTGGAAATTGTATGTAGGTCAAATATGGCTTTAGGTATATTTTTTAAAAAACTGATTGTTTTTGTGTTGTATATACACACACTTACACATATATGAGTTTATATAAATAATACAATCAGTTTGTATATTATATATAATTTTACAAATTACATATAGATATATAACTTATGTTTACATATATATATATAATTTTTCAAAATTTGAAAGGATGGAGATTGCACCTAAAAATCCAGAGTTGTGGCTTCTCTTGAGAAATCAGAAGCCTTTGCCACATAAGGATTATAATTAGCCAAAACTAAGGAAAGGTTTTCCCTTTAAAAAGAACACACACTCTCCCTTTTTCCTTAGTCTCTGCCACTTCCCTTTCTCTTAGAAATGGCTTACCCACTTTGTTCATTTATGTCACTCTCCTGTCCCCTGTAGACCCTTATGTTGGTAACCCCTGGTTCAGATGTACTCCTCCTTGAAAACATCTCTAATTATTCCATTCACTTGAGATCTCTACTTTCTCTGCACTTCTGTAGATTTAAAAAATACTTCTCTATGTCCTTTATATTAACAATGAAACAGAGAAATAAATTCAATCTACAACAAAAAGCAACATTAGAAGTCTTTCTCCACTAATGCTTTTTAAACTCCTTGGAGAGTTGAAGTCTCACTTGATATTTTTCCTCCCAAAGAGTTTAGCACAAAGCACAAGTATTTAGCAACTATTTTTTCAAGAGGGTGAATGAGTAAATAATTGGTTCCCTAAAATACATTTTCAGTAAATTTAATTTGTTGTTTCCATTAAAATAACAAATATATAGATATATCTCAAAGGAGATTGACATATGTAAGAATCATTTGGAATTGTCACTTATGCATATAATTAAGCTTTTATATTTTACCTTTTACAGCTAAATAAATTGCAAAATAAATTTGGTATTCTTCAAATTCTGTATTTGGTAGTTTCATTTGCACAGGTGTTTTCCTCATATTTTCTGCAATTAATAGAATTCTTATTTGGACCCTCACAGATCTAGCCATATGGAAATAAGTTGTTATTTGATATGACCTTGTATCATTACTTCAGTGTCTCAATACACTTTTGTATTCAAAGTGCAAAATCCAGTCCTCATTAGTGGTAGAGTAATTTGCTCAAGGACAGAGAGTTATTGAATCTCACAGAATCAACCTATTAAAACCAAATTACTTAGAAGATCGTAAATTTGGGAGTATTGTTCTTCTTTTTAAGTTGGATAAAACAGAGTTTAGTCTCATGGGCTCTTGGTCTCAGATTTGTTTGGGTGGTTTAAGCACCTGGCTCCAGAGAATTAGAAAGAGTGGACTAATATTCAATAAATCAACTGACTAAAATGTAGCTGTTCAAACAGTAAAAACTGTTTAATGGATTAATTGAGAATTGACAGCATAACTCCATATAGATTAGAAGCCCTAACATTCTTCTTTATCATTTGATCTAGGAGGAGAGAAACATAAACAGTTTTCTAATCCTTAAAGTTATACCTTCATTTCACCTTCTAAATACTCTTGCTTTCGTTTTGCATTCCTCAGCCCTGGAAAAAATGAATGATAAGCTCATCAAGAGAATTAACGTGCAGTTGTTGTATATTAGTCTAATGGAATTGTCAGGTTTCATTAATAATAGGAATGTGTCATTTGCAATCAATCAGTTATTCATTGATGGAAATAGCAAGGCTGTTTTCATTTTCTAAATGATGGAGATTCTTTCTACATGTTTTATAATTGTTTTACAAACCATTTTAAAATTACTGTCATTTTTCCTTTTTTATAAGAGTTCATTTCTGTCATATCTATGTGACTGCAACTGAATCAGATTAAATTAAAAGATTTAGTTTGGCTGATTTATTCACCACTAAGTGGTTTCTTCTTTTCCTTGAACCTTGGTAAATCAGAGAGCAATGTCACGATTTGAAGGTAGAGGAATTTTATATTATTCATTACATGTATGTGTAAAGAATTTAAAATGAGCCACTTTGATAACAGCATGAGTATGGGCTGGCAAACATGTTAAATTGGGGGGAGCAGTAAAGGTTTACTTTCAAACTCCCTTTGACTTCTGAAATTTTCTGCTAAGCCACCAAGACTATGAGGCTAATCTACTTTCCGTTCCTAGTGACTTTCTAAGGATCCTGAGCCAAGAAAATATCGTTTTACTTCAATTTTCTCCCTGCAGAATAGGAAAAACATAGAAGCTTCAAGAATGAAATGAAAATCAATTTCTTTCAAAATGCTGAAAAATATAAAATATAATTCATTTTGATATCTTTGTGCCTGTTATTTTAAACATCATTTTTAAGATATTTAGTTACTGGTGTTATTCACTCGTTCTTCTGTGTTTAAAAATGTATGGCCTCAGTATCATTATGCAAAACATTATTTTTAAAAATTTATCAAGTTACCTTCTATTTACAGTTAATGGACATGATTAGTTAACATCTAAATTCTTTCGTTTTCTTTTAGGTAGTTTTTACTGAAGTATAATATACCAATGGAAAAGCACACAAATTGTAATTATACAACTTGTTGTGTCTAATTATGTGCAAAATGAGCCCACCCATATTACCAGCGCCTGGATCAAGAGGTAGAACATTACAAGCAACACTGAAGTCCCCTCATATCTCCTCCCAGGCACTATTCTCTGAAAGGTAACTAATATCCTGAATTCTAACACATAGATTAATTTTTTTCTGTGTCTCAAAGTACACTGTATATTTTTTGGCTTTGGTTTTTCATTTCTCTGTTATACTTTTTAATTGATCCATATGGTTGCCTGAAGCAATAGTTAGTTCATCCTAATGATGTGTAGCATTCCATTGTATGAATACAATACAAAGTATCTGGTTAGGTTCTCCGTAGAGGCTATTATAAATAGTATTGTCATAACATGATTAAACATGTCTTTCCATTGGGGATGTACCTAGGACTGGGATCATAGGTCAAGTGGTAGGCAAACATTCTGCATGGTGGATGTTACCAAATGCTTTTCCAAGGTAATTTTTTCCAATTTATACTCCCACCCATAGTGTATGAAAAGTCCAGCCATTCTACAAACTTGTCAACACTTGGTAATATCTGCCCCTTTCATTTCAGCCATTCTTCTGGTGAATTAGCGGTATGTTGTGATCTAACTTGTATTTCTCTAATGACTAAGTTAAGCACCTTTTCATATGTTTATTTGCTATGCTGGTTGTAACAAACAAACAAACAAAACTCTAGAAGTTTGAACAAATGCAAATCTCTTCCAGATGGGTTCTTAAAATTAGAGCTCAAACTGTCTTGGTTATGAGAATGAGGCTGTACTAGTGGATCTGAAGCCTGCATGTCATGGAGAATAGAACTGTTAAACAAAAGCATTCCCCCTACACTCCCCAATCTCATCATGCCTATCCTCAAACTCTTGTATAAGTAGATTAAGGTAAGGAGGGATTGGGTAGATATAAAAGAACAAAAGAAAAAAATCTCATGACATTCATAATTTTCCTATTCTGGAAAATATGTTTAACCTAAAAAATTCCAATCAAACAAAGCAAAAAATAAACATGTTTGTCATAACACAGAGCACCCAGAGTGGGACTGAGAAAGAGATGAGGCAGAATGCAGTTCTTCCCTGCATTCGGTGGTCTATATCTAAGGAAGCAAACTCCCACAGATATCAGCTAACAAAGATTGTGACAAAGGAACTCAGATATAATGCACATGTGAATACTCAGGAGTTCCAAAAAAATAGCAAGGGCCTTAAAACAATAAAACACAAACACCAGAGACCGACAATGGGTAACAATAGCAAGGGCCACCTTGCTATTGGAAAGGAAGAGAAACTATTCTCTTGGCCACACTAGTTCAGATGCCTTACCAGGTACTTAACAAAGAGAGTCTTGAAAACAATAATACAGCAAAGCTGTATAGGATTTAAAGAATATGTGTATATATATCTATATCTATATATATATATATATACACATATATATGTATATACACACACATATACATATATATATGACTGGGATGAATCAGGTATCATGAAAAGAAAACTTGATGTGATTGTGCTCTTTAGACAAATTATTTCTGAGCTCTTCTTCAATACAGGTAAACTCAAATGGCCTAAGTGGAGACTTATTCAAGATGGAGTAAATTAAGAAAGGACGAAAGGGAAGAAAGATAATTGGGCAGGTAATTTGGAAAGTGAAGGGGACAGAACTAGTAAGCCAGCATGTATTGAACAGCTTTTGTGTTCAGAGCTAGAGAGTGAAGCACTTGTTAGGGAGGAAATGTACAAGCCAGGGAAATCAGATGGGCAGCAATGATTCTACTCAGCAATCCTTGGAGGCATCCTGTGCCCAGTGAGGCACCAGTGATGACATTGTGCAGATGTTGCCACTGTGTACCCACTACTTCATCTTTGTTAAGAAAAGTCAAGCATTTTCTATGGAGTCAATATAAACAGATGGAAAGGGCCCACATAAATTTGCCTTTCCTTTCCTTTCCCTCCCCTTCCCTTTTCTTTTCTTTTAAAAATATGACTGTCTAAACAAATTCCCTGCCTTTTTGTCTTCTGAATGAATCTCCCTTTTGGTATTTTGACAGATACATTTTCCTTTGCCATGTCTGCCTTGCTTGTTCTCTTTGCCACACCCTTCTCCATTCCTCTTTTAAAGACACACTTCTCTCCATGTATTTTATAGGGGAATCTGAGTGGGAGGGAAGCAAGGTTATTTTTCCCATTGGCATGAGGTTGGACATTTGTGGTTGCTGCAGTTGAGACTGTGTGTTGATTATTGAATTGTATATCAGTCTTCTTTAATGTGATTTCCATATAAAACCATCCACCCAAACATATACATTTATATATTTTATTTTATAGGTAGGGAATAAGGGTCTTTCAGCTCTAAAACAACAACTGACAGGTTATGGTTGCTGCCTGCCTACTGAATGAGTAGTTTATTGAGAGCATAGTTAAAGTAACATGAGCCTTGTCATAACACTTTATCTTTGGAACAGGATTCATGATTTGGCTAACATTTTCCCCGTTCCACTATTAAATGTATTTTCATTCTATGAAGCTCACCCTAGGCTTAACTCAATTAGTAACTTGCACATGACTAACTAACATTTAGTAACTAACACATTTTTGATTTAAGAATTCAGGATCGAGAAGTAAACTTGCAAATCTTATGAAACATTGCATGGTGTTAAATTTGAGAAGTCTCTCAACACATTACATAAGAGGGAAAAGTTGCCATGTTCACAGTATTTGTGAGGAAGTAGGAATGGCAGGGCAGTCCGCCTGCCTTTATGAAATAGTGTATCTTCCATTCCTCCTTTCTGCCCCTGGGAACTCTGTAAGCTCATTTGTTTTATTCTACCTTTAAAGATAAAAAAGTGGAGGGATAAAGAAAGAATACCACTTAGGACTTCAGAACAATATCGTATTGAAGGGCAGGTCAGCATTTCCCAGCTTATTACTTGGGTTCCATCGGGTCTCTACACTAAAGAATTATCATGTTTATTTTGATCCATATGAGTCATTTTTCTGTGAATAGCGTGATACCCTATAAGTATGTACCTAGAAGTTCTGTTCTCTGGGCTCTCTGAGATGGGCACCTCTCCTCCTTTCAACTCACTTCTCCCAAAAGAGTATAATTAAGCAATAGCTTCTGGACTACCGTATCTGTTTAAAGACCTAAAGATCAATGGACAACATCAAGGCAAAAGTCCAGATTTCATGAATAAATTTCCCCAACCATGAAATTCAAATCGGTTCATCTGGATGCCTCATAGAAAACTGGGATATGAAGCCTCCCAAATAGAATTGCAGGGAGTGGCTTCAGCAGGGAAATAATGACCTGGCAGTGATAGCTCTCCATGAAGGGTAAGTGACAGCATCATGAAGCCAGAATCAGGACTCATTCCAGGAAATTTTGAGCATTTGTCTCAGACACTACCACCCTGGGACCTCAGGCTTCCTGAGGGAAAGAGTCCAAATGAATACATCTGGGACTTAATAAGCCAAACCACAGAGATTTTGTGCTGAAAAATAGAAAGCAGCAACACTGGAAGTGAGCCAAGGTTACACTAAGGCATGAGCATATCGTATAATACGGATGTCCAAGATGAAATATGGATGTGCGCGTATGATGAACCAAAACAGAAAATACACCTGCCCTTTGACATTAAGTTCCAGCCATCTACACATGGGAGACATTTCCATAAAGGGAAAAGTGCCCCAGAATGGAAAACAAAGCAATTGAGAAGTTGATCTTGATGGAAAGATGAAATGAGTTAAATAAGCATAGGCTGCCTATTATAGACAAAAAGACAAAGAGTTAAACAAGACATTGAAGAATTTGTTCTTTATATCCCTAATATCTAGCCTGCACATGGTTAGTGTTCAATAAATATCTGTAAATGAATGAAAAGCTTTCAAATATAAACATAATTATTTAAAAGGGGTCACTGTTCTTTCTAGGAACATACGACCCCAAAATATTTTTAGTGCCCTTCTTTAGTGGGTGGATAAATAATTTAAAGAGAGCAGACTCAGTTATCTCTAAGCATGAGACAAAGCTTATGTACTCTCATATAATGTACAAAGGGAAAGTGAACTTCCTCCTGTTGCTGCTTACAGCATCATGCCGGCTGTGGGACATTCCAGGCCTGAGCGCAAGCCCCAACAGTTGTGTCAACATTCACAGACAGAAGCAGGAGATTTTTATATACTATAAATGCTAGATTTTCCAGAAGGAATTGCAAACTACAAAATCTTGTACCCCGCATGCCCCCCAGAACTCTAATGTACCTCATATTTGGATGTCTTAATGAAACATAATAAATTACACTTTACTATAAGTATGAGGAGTTTTGGCTTTGTCTGGCTTTGTCACGGATAACTTCAGCAATGGAATTATAGTGTAAATCTTGGCTGATTTTTAAATAGCCAAAATGTATTCACTATATGGCTGCAAACATTTAATGTGGCATGCATTTGATCAAAACTTTAATACACTGCAAGAAAAGATATATGTTTCCCATATGGCAAGTTGGAAATGAAAGGGTAATGCTTGACTCAACACTGCTGTGTTTAAACCGTTGTCCCTGGTAAAAGTAATCCAGAATTCTAGCTCTACAGAGGAGATCAAAGAGAAAATTGTGGAAACTGCTGCCATCCTTGATAGATTATCTACAACCAAAATGAAAACTAATACCTTTTATAAAAAGATCAGGATGTACGAGTACTGAGGATTACTAAAATGTCCATTCAAGTTTTCTTTTAATAGAGTTTGATTGGTCTCAGAACATGCATATTGTTCACAGAGCTTTTGGATATATGGTGATGGTGTGTATTTTGTGACCACCCTGCTTTCTCTGGCTGGCATTAGGCAGATACAAAATAAGAAATAAGTTTAAGAAGTTGTAAAGTAGGTGACTGGAAAATAAACTTACCTACATGTACATGGGCTGCCATGTCACTAGATCACCTTCTGCTTCTAAGTAGTTACTTAGAATCGTTCATGGTTAATCTTACTTTCCTACTGTGAGGCTATCTTTCAATCCAAATCCAAGATAAGCCATCAAATGCAATCTTTCCCACGCTGAATTCCTACGATGCAAGGTAATTTTTTAAGTGTTAGGTTATCATTCAATACAATTATTAACTTATTGAGATAATATGGAGGGAATATAGTCAGGAAGAACAATGGCATCAGACCATTTGAAGTTCTCACAATGAAAGGGATGCGCTGGGTCTACTACTGGTTCTTTAGCTCCAGCTTCCTGTTCTACACTAGGCAGGGTAGCTTCGAGCCACACTACTCTCCTATTGCTCTTCTCTTTCAGAAGTGACCAGTGACTCCTTCGTCACAAACACTTGCTCTCTCTACAGCATGTATCTAGTTGTTCACTCTCCTTTTTGCTGGACTCTAGAACACTGAATTATTCCCCATCTCTCTGACTCTTCCTTTGCTACCTCCTATTCCTGTCCCTCATGTTTATCTTAAATCTCCCCTAAGATTTGCCTTCAGACCTCATTTCTCTCCTTTACTCTTTCCTTCAGCTAAAGAATCCTATGTCAATAACCATCCACTTTCTCCTTATATATGCCCCTATTTCTCACCATACTCTCCATTTGCAGAAGCTGCTGTTCCAGTCAGATAGGCTCCAAACCTAAGAGTCCTTCCTATGGTAGGTCTGCATTATGGTGCTGAATCTTGTAAAATAGTATGGAAGTAAATTATACTTCCTTGCTGTCTTTTACATGTATCCCTTTCCTTACTATCACTGCTAATAATAATCTAGTTAAGAATTGTCTTCCCTGTCTTGGAAATAATATCAATAAGAGGATCTATCTTATTATAATTCTTTCTTTGAATCCACATTGTGTGCAAGAAAAATATTATTAAAGCCCAACTCTGGTCAAGCTGTTCCCAATTGTGTCACTTAACAGTAGTTTTAAATACTTCCTGAATAAAGGAAAGTGCAGAAAACACAAGGAAGACTAATTGCAAAGCAAAAAGGCGTTGGGTTAGATGACAGGAAGACTGAAGGAAGAATCAAAAGTAATAGCAAATATTTTCCATGAATAAACTGAAGGATTCTGGATGTATGGTGATGTATCACCAGAGGTGTCAAGGTATCATGATGAGATCTCATTATGGATTGTAAAACACCATGATGTCCTTATCTAGATAATACTCTCCTAAACAGCTTCCTTCCCTGCTCCTTAGTATCATTCTGTAGATCTGCATTTATAAGATTAATACACCATTCAAATACATATTATGGGATTGAATCAACAGATTTGGGAAAACAAGTGAGGAGCCTGTGGGATGATAAGGCTTAGGGTGCCCCGGAAAGACTGAGAATGTTCTGTACTGGGCCAAGTCATAAGGAATGCTGTTCTGCTGCATCTCTAAATATCACCAGGTCTTTTTTGTGTCAATTACTTGGAACTACCTAGAATGGGAGGTACTACCATTAATGGTTAACAGCCCTTCCCAATCTGTATCAACCAGACTTATTTCTGAAGAAAGCTTTTGATGTTCACAAAGCTCTAGACCAAGAAAATTACTCCTCTCTGCAAAGTCCTGTTATACCTAACACTAAAAATCACAAATAATCCTTCAAACCAGATAAAATTCCATTTTCCATGATGCCTTTCTAAGTCACTAGAAAAGTTTTGTTCCTCCGTATTTTATAGCAATTTTTCTGAACCTCAGTTGTAACTTATTATGTCAGGTGTCAGAGTGACCTATATATCCTAATGTATTCTATGTTCATTGATGGCTAGAATGGAACTTTGATGTTTTCTTGGGAAGAATGAGGAATACAGAATCAAAAGACTTGGGTTTGATAAACATAGCTGGCACATAGAAGTTCTGTGATGGACTAGGGATGAGGTCTGTAACCTTTTTGAGACCCACTTTGATCATCTGCAAAATTGCAATAATAATGATCTTTCCTAGAACTTTGCTAATCTATCTGATAGTGTGCTCTACAAATACTACTTATTATGCATATCCCACACTGCACCTGACAGTATCTTTCATATATGAAATACACAATAAATACTTGTAGATTCAAATAGAATTTCAACCCTTCAAGGTGAAATGAGAAATATTTAGTAAAACAAACTTTAGAAAATATGCTTTATATCCTAAGATTGTTTTTATTTTTTTTGAATTTTATTTTATTTTTTTATACACCAGGTTCTTATTAGTTATCTGTTTTATACATGTTAGTGTATACATGTCAATCCCAATCTCCCAACTCATCCTACCCCCACCCCCACCCCCGCTTTCCCCACTTGGTGTCCATACATTTTTTCTCTACATCTGTGTCTCTATTTCTGCCTTGCAAACCAGTTCATCTGTACCATTTTCCTAGATTCCACATATATACATTAATATACGATATTTGTTTTTCTCTTTCTGACTTACTTCACTCTGTATGACAGTCTCTAGATCCATCCACGTCTCAACAAATGACTCAATTTCGTTCCTTTTTATGGCTGAGTAATATTCCATTGTATATATGTACCACATCTTCTTTATCCATTCGTCTGTCCATGGGCATTTAGGTTGCTTCCATGACCTGGCTATTGTAAATAGTGCTGCAATGAACATTGGGGTGCATGTGTCTTTTAGAATTATGGTTTTCTCTGGGTATATGCCCAGTAGTGGGATTGCAGGGTCATATGGTAATTCTATTTTTAGTTTTTTAAGGAACCTCCATAATGTTCTCCAAAGTGGCTGTATCAATTTACATTCCCACCAACAGTGCAAGAGGGTTCCCTTTTCCCCACACTCTCTCCAGCATTTGTTGTTTGTAGATTTTCTGATGATGCCCATTCTAAACAGTGTGAGGTGATACCTCATTGTAGTTTTGATTGGCATTTCTCTAATAATTAGTGATGTTGAGCAGCTTTTCATGTGCTTCTTGGCCATCTGTATGTCTTCTTTGGAGAAATGTCTATTTAGGTCTTCTGCCCATTTTTCGATTAGGTTGTTTGTTTTTTTAATATTGAGCTGCATGAGCTGCTTGTATATTTTGGAGATGAATCCTTTGTCATTGATTTGTTTGCAAATACTTTCTCCCATTCTGAGGATTGTCTTTTTGTATTGTTTATGGTTTCCTTTGCTGTGCAAAAGCTTTGAAGTTTCATTAGGTCCCATTTGTTTATTTTTGTCTTTATCTCCATTACTCAAGGAGGTGGATCAAAAAAGATCTTGCTGTGATTTATGTCAAAGAGTGTTCTTCCTATGTTTCCCTCTAAGAGTTTTATACTGTCTGGTCTTATATTTAGGTCTTTAATCCATTTTGAGTTTATTTTTCCATATGGTGTTAAGGAGTGTTCTAATTTCATTCTTTTACATGTAGCTGTCCAGTTTTCCCAGCACAACTTATTGAAGAGACTGTCTTTTCTCTATTGTTTATCCTGCCTCCTTTGTCATAGATTAATTGACCATAAGTGCGTGGGTTTATCTCTGGGCTTTCTATTCTGTTCCATTGATCTATATTTCTGTTATTGTGCCAATACCATATTGTCTTGATGATAGTAGCTTTGTAGTATAGTCTGAAGTCAGGGAGTCTGTGTCCTCCAGCTCCATTTTTTCCCCTCAAGATTGCTTTGGCTATTTGGGGTCTTTTGTGTCTCCTTACAAATTTTAAGATTTTATGGTCTAGTTCTGTAAAAAATGCCATTGGTAATTTGATAGGGATTGCATTGAATCTGTAGATTGCTTTGGGAAGTATAGTCATTTTCACAATATTGATTCTTCCAATCCAAGAACATGGTAAATCTCTCTGTTTGTGTCATCTTTGATTTCTTTCATCAGTGTCTTATAGTTTTCTGAGTACAGGTCTTTTACCTCCTTAGGTAGGTTTACTCCTAGGCATTTTATTCTTTTTGTTGCAATGATGAAAGGGATTGCTTCCTTAATTTCTCTTTCTGATCTTTTGTTGTTTGTGTATAGGAATGCACGAGATTTCTGTGCATTAATTTTGTATCCTGCAACTTTACCAAATTCACTGATTAATTCTACTAGTTTTCTGGTGGCATCTTTAGGATTTTCTGTGTATAGTATCATGTCATTTGCAAACAGTGACAGTTTTACTTCTTCTTTTCCAATTTGGATTATTTTATTTCTTTTTCTTCTCTGCTTGTCATGGCTAGGACTTCCAAGACTATGTTGAATAATAGTGGCAAGACTGGACATCCTTTTCTTGTTCCTGATCTTAGAGGAAATGCTTTCAGTTTTTCACCATTGAGAATGATGTCTGCTATAATTTTGTCGTATATGGCTTTTATTATGTTGAGTTAGGTTCCCTCTATGCCCAGTTTCTGGAGAGTTTTTATAATAAATTGGTGTTGAATTTTGTCAAAAGCTTCTTCTGCATCTATTGAGATGATCATATGGTTTTTATTCTTCAATTTGTCAATATGGTGTATCACATTGATTGATTTGCATATACTGAAGAATCCTTGCATCCCTGGGATAAATCCCACTTGATCATGGTGTATGATCCTTTTAATGTGTTGTTGGACTCTGTTTGCTAGTATTTTGTCGAGGAGTTTTTCATCTATATTCATCAGTGATATTGGTCTGTAATTTTCTTTTTATGTAGTATCTTTGTCTGGTTTTCATATCAGGGTGATGGTGGCCTTGTAGAATGAGTTTGGGAGTGTTCCTTCCTCTGCAATTTTTGGAAAGAGTTTAACAAGGTTGGGTGTTAGCTCTTCTCTAAATGTTTGATGAAATTCACCTGTGAAGCCATCTGGTCCTGGACTTTTGTTTATTGATAGATTTTTAATCACAGTTTCAATTTCATTACTTGTGATTGGTCTGTTCATATTTTCTATTTCTTCCTGGTTCAGTCTCGTAAGGTTATACTTCTAAGAATTTGTCCATTTCTTCCAGGTTGTCCATTTTATTGCCATAGAGTTGCTTGTAGTAGTCTCTTATGAGGCTTTGTATTTCTGTGGTGTCCGTTGTAACTTCTCCTTTTTCATTTCTAATCTTATTGATTTGATTCCACTCCCCCTTTTTCTTGATGACTCTGCCTAAAGGTTTATCAATTTTGTTTATCTTTTCAAAGAACCAACTTTTAGTTTTATTGATCTTTGCTATTGTTTTATTTGTTTCTACTTCATTTATTTCTGTTCTGATCTTTATAATTTCTTTCCTTCTACTAACTTTGGGTTTTGTTTGTTCTTCTTTCTCTAGTTCCTTTAGGTATAAGGTTAGATGGTTTATTTGAGATTTTTCTTGTTTCTTGAGGTAGCCTTGTATTGCTATAAACTTCCCTCTTAGAACTGCTTTTGCTGCATCCCATAGGTTTTGCATCATCGTGTTTTCTTTGTCATTTGTCTCTAGTTATTTTTTGATTTCCTCTTTGATTTCTTCAGTGATCTCTTGGTTATCTAGTAATGTATTGTTTAGCCTCCATGTGTTTGTGCTTTTTACGTTTTTTTCCTGTAATTTATCTCTAATCTCATAGCGCTGTGGTCTGAAAAGATGCTTGATATGATTTTAATTTTCCTAAATTTACCAAGGCTTGATTTGTGGCCCAAGATGTGATCTGTCCTGGAGAATGTTCCATGTGCACTTGAGAAGAAAGTGTAATCTGCTGTTTTTGGATGGAATGTTTTATAAATATCAATTAAATCTATCTGGTCTATTGTGTCATTTAAAGCTTGTGTTTCCTTATTAATTTTCTGTCTGGATGATCTGTCCATTGGTGTAAGTGAGGTGTTAAAGTCCCCCACTATTATTGTGTTACTGTTGATTTCCCCTTTTATAGCTGTTAGACTGGCCTTATGTATTGAGGTGCTCCTATGTTGGGTGCATATATATTTATAATTGTTATATCTTCTTCTTGGATTGATCCCTTGATCATTATGTAGTGTCCTTCCTTGTCTCTTGTAACATTCTTTATTTTAAATTCTATTTTATCTGATATGAATATTGCTACTTCAGCTTTCTTTTGATTTCCATTTCCATGGAATATCTTTTTTCCATCACCTCACTTTCAGTCTGAATGTGTCCCTAGGTCTGAAGTGGGTCTCTTGTAGACAGCATATATATGGGTCTTGTTTTTGTATCCATTCAGCGAGCCTGTGTCTTTTCGTTGGAGCATTTAATCCATTCACATTTAAGGTAATTATCAATATATATGTTCCTATTACCATTTTCTTAATTGTTTTGGGTTTGTTTTTGTAGGTCCTTTTCTTCTCTTGTGTTTCCCACTTAGAGAAGTTCCTTTAGCATTTGTTGTAGAGCTGGTTTGGTGGTGCTGAATTCTCTTAGCTTTTGCTTGTCTTTAAACTTTTGATTTCTTTGTCGAATCTGAATGAGGTCCTTGCCAGGTAGAGTAATCTTGTTTGTAGGTTCTTCTGTTTCATCACTTTAAATATATCATGCCACTCCCTTTTGGCTTGTAGAGTTTTGCTGAGAAATCAGCTGTTAATCTTATGGGAGTTCCCTTTTATATTATTTGTCATTTTTCCCTTGTTGCTTTTCGTAATTTTTCTTTGTCTTTAATTTTTGTCAATTTGATTACTATGTTTTTCGGCATGTTTCTCCTTGGGTTTATCCTGTATGGGACTCTCTGCACTTCCTGGACTTGGGTGGCTATTACCTTTCCCATGTTAGGGAATTTTTCAACTATAACCTCTTCAATTATTTTCTTGGGTCCTTTCTCTCTGTCTTCTCTTCAGGGACCCGTGTAATGTGAATGTTGGTGCGTTTAGTGTTGTCCCAGAGGTCTCTTAGGCTGTTTTCATTCTTTTTTCTTTATTCTGTTCCATGGCAGTGAATTCCACCATTCTGTCTTCCAGGTCACTTATCCATTCTTCTGCCTCAGTTATTCTGCTATTGATTCCTTCTAGTGTATTTTTCATTTCAGTTATTGTATCGTTCATCTCTGTTTGTTCTTTAATTCTTCTAGGTCTTTGTTAAACATTTCTTGCATCTTCTCGATCTTTGCCTCCATTCTTTCTGCGAGGTCCTTGGTCATCTTCACTATCATTATTCTGAATTCTTTTTCTGGAAGGTTGCCTATCTCCACTTCAGTTAGTTGTTTTTCTGGGGTTTTATCTTGTTCCTTCATCTGGTACATAGCCTTCTGCATTTTCATTTTGTCTATCTATCTGTGAATGTGGTTTTTGTTCCACAGGCTGCAGGATTGTAGTTCTTGCTTCTGCTGTCTGCCCTCTGGTGGATGAGGCTATCTAAGAGGCTTGTGCAAGCTTCCTGATGGGAGGGACTGGTGGTGGGTAGAGCTGGGTGTTGCTCTGGTGGGAAGAGCTCAGTAAAATTTTAATCTGCTTGTCTGCTGATGGGTGGGGCTGAGTTCCCTCCCTGTTGGTTGTTTGGCCTGAAGTGACCCAGCACTGGAGGCCAGAGGCTCTTTATTGGGGCTAATGGCAGGCTCCAGGAGGGCTCACGCCAAGGAGTACTTCCCAGAACTTCTGCTGTGAGTGTCCTGTCCCAAAGGTGAGCCACAGCCACCACCCGCCTCTGCAGGAGACCCTCCAACACTAGCAGGTAGGTCTGGTTCAGTCTCCTATGGGGTCACTGCTCTTCCCCCTGGGTCCTGATGCACACACTATTTTGTGTGTGCCCTCCAAGAGTGGAGTCTCTGTTTCCCCCAGTCCTGTCGAAGTCCTGCAATCAAATCCTGCTAGCCTTCATAGTCTGATTCTCTGGGAATTCCTCCTCCTGTTGCTGGACCCCCAGGTTGGGAAGCCTGACATACGGCTCAGAACCTTCACTCCAGTGGGTGAACTTCTGTGGTATAATTGTTCTCCAGTTTGTGAGTTACCCACCCAGCGGTTATGGGATTTGATTTTATAGTGATTGCGCCCCTCCTACCATCTCATTGCAGCTTCTCCTTTGTCTTTGGATGTGGGGTATCTTTTTTGGTGAGTTCCAGTGTCTTCCTGTTGATGACTGTTCAGCAGTTAGTTGTGATTCTGGTTCTCTCACAAGAGGTAGTGAGTGCACTTCCTTCTACTCTGCCCTCTTGAACCAATCTAAGATTGTTTTTATACATAAATGATTTCCCAAATGAATACGAGCTAATAGGAAATTGCTTGAGCAGTTGCTCAATATTTGGAATATTCTGGTTTAAACCAAAATATATCTTCATCATTTTTATTTGGAGTTATCAAGAAAATAAAACATAGTCAGGCTTGATAGTATTGCCTTTGGCTCCAGAAGACAGAAAGAGCATCTTTATAAAAGAGAGACAAATAGAAAGTAAATGAGAAATTAATCATTGGGGAGAGTGACAAAGAATATGTATCTTCAGCCTAATGAATACTATGATTGCACTTCCCTGCTTTCACATTAGTGGGGCAATTGAACATCAAGAACAACAAGGAATTATTGTTTTGCTTTAGAGAAATGTTGATTTTGATATAGAGGATAGATGCTTTCTGAACTCTGATCCAGCCTGCTCATACCTTAAGTTTGAGAAGAAGAAATGAGGTTGGTTTAGATGTTAGATACTCTACATTTAAATTTTATGAAAACCATAGAATGCAGATGCTATTATCCCACTTTATAATTAAGAAATATGAAACACAGAGAAAGGGTTCTCACTGATGCTTAAGGGAAATTATTTAAGAGGGCCCAAAATTACATTGTTTTTGTGCCTAGGAAACAGGTGTGAGAGGTGCAGAGGTAAGATCCATATTCTGTGCAGAAACCAGTGTGTCCCCAATTCATCAATGACATTCTCTTCTCGGGGCCTGGAACACAAGACCTGGTCACAGTTATCAGTGTTCTCATGGAGGGGCCAACCCTGGTTTTCTGTAGGAAACGTAGGAGTCCTAGATGCTTTTCAGGAAGCAGTACTAAATGAGAGAGAGCCAGAGAAGGTGGGAAAGAATAGGGCAGGCATAATAGCAATAATAATAATGACTAGCATTTTCTGAATATTTACTATGTGCCAGGCAATATTTCAATTATTTACACCTATTTCCTCACTGAATCCTCACAACATCCTACGAGGCAGGCACTCCTATTGTCCCAGTTTTACAAGTCCAGAAGCCTAGGCAGAGATTAAATACCTTGTCCACAATCGTGTAAATGTTGTCACTTGGTTCCAAAGACTTTGCTCTTAACAATTGAAAACAATTCCTCCTTGCTGCCCCAACCTCAAGAGGTAACTGAAGCTGGCAAACTGTTTTTGGACAGGGGTGCCAGATAATTAACCTGGAAGTGCCTGTATGTAATCCAATGCACTTGAGAAGGGAATTGAGGATCTACGTGATGAATGAGGGGGATGAGTCAGGCTCTACAATGTTGTGTGAGTTTCTGCTGTACAACGAAGTGAATCAGCTATATGTGTACATATATCCCCTCCCTCTTGGACCTCCCTCACACCCCCCCATCCCACCCATCTAGGTCATTACAGAGCACCGAGCTGAGCTCCCTGTGCTATACTGTAGGTTCCCACTAGCTGTCTATTTACACATGGTAGGTAGCGTATTTATGTCAAACCTAATCTCCCAATTCATCCCACCCTCCCCGATGGACATAGAGTCTGTCATACAGAGTGAAGTAAGTCAGAAAGAGAAAAACAAATATCGTATATTAACGCATATATGTGGAATCTAGAAAAATAGTACAGATGAACCTATTTCCAGGGCAGGAATAGAGACACAGATGTAGAGAAAGGGGGATGAGTCTTAATGGACTGCTAAAAAAATTCAACTTTTCCTAGGTCTCACTAGCCTGAAAGTACAAATGGAGTTATGGTCCCCTGGATATATGGAAGGTGCTTATGAGGCTAATGTTCCTCCTGGAAAAATATACTCAGTTTCCAGGATCCAGGGATAGATGGCAAAATATTTCTAGGTTGCTATTTTATTCTAATTTCCATGTTAGCATCTCATCAATGCTACTCTCATGATTGTAAATCTTCTAGCTTAATCTCTATCTGTTTTGTTTTCTTCTACCTTCCTATGGTGGAAGCATCATGAACAATAGGATGATCAAAATAGGTATTAGAGAGGAGGAATGGCAGGATAAACAAGGAAGCTGGAGGAAAAGGTTGATCTTATTGTGTGTGTCTAAAAGTTGTTTCCCTATAATTTGGGGGGCCTCTTCCCTATAGAAAATGTACACAGTGAAGTATACCACTATGCCTTTTGATGGCCCCAACTTCTTAGAACCTTGTTTTTCATCCATGAATTCCCTCTGCCACCACATGTGTGAAGTAGCCTCTTAACTGTGAAAATTGCTTCCAGATCCTTTCTTTGTACTGTGGTGCAAATGAATAATAAAGATTTAAAACAATGGTTCTTTAAACTGTTGTACAATGGACCACTTCAGCAGTCTAGTGGATGCTTATGGAACCCCTTCTCAGAATGATGTTCTTAAATTATTTTAAAATAATAATATAAAAGAAATAATTTACATTGAAATACAGTTACCAAAATATTTTTTAAAACTGTAATATATATGTACTTTAATTAGCACACTAATAAAGTTCTGGTAGCAAGTCTAATAATGATTATAATTTCTAGGGAATGATGAAGGAAAACAATGTTTTACCATATTTGCAACAACCATAATATGATATGAAAATACATGTAACTTCTATTGGTTACAAAGTTGCAATTTCTGCTAATATTACTGTACATGTTGCACATGTAAATAATGGAAGATAATACTAAATTTAGCTAGAGATTAGTGAAAATAAAGATGTAATTTTTTACACCTTTGATGCCCATTCATGAATGTCTTGTGGATTCTGTGGACGCAAGGTTCAGAACATTGAATTAAGTAGTATCCTTTACATTCTACTTCCGATTTTTAAGCGTATGGATGATAAGCTGTTGAATTTTAAACATCAGTTGTTAGATGGGACAGAATCAGAAGAAGCCATTGCCTTCTTCCCATTTCTAAAATTACTCCATGAACTAGGGTACCTACTATACATGCTGACATTCCTGAAATTCCGTTGTTTCTTATCATTTGCCATCAAAGGGGCAGTAAAATTTATAATTGCTATTTGGGTAGGGTAATGAAATTAACAATTATAATTCTTGTCTTAGATTCTTGTTTAAATTAACATCCAATTGGCTATCTAATCACAGGCCATGAAACTAAAGAAAGAAGACACAGGGCAAGTAATTTTGGAGTAGAGATATCTGTGGATGGAGTGACCTATAAGGAGGGCCTCCCACAGCACATGCATCCTAAAGAGCCAGAGGGCAGCTTGATATCCTGGACACTTAAAAGAAAAGTGAATGTCACTCAACCTGGAGACAGACATATTGGAAAGTGGATAAGCAGGTGCTATAAACAAATTGCTCCTATGCATGGACAATCCAATGGATAACCCAGAAATCAATTCATCTACTTCTAGACATGGAATTGTGAGCTCTATAAGAGCTAAATTTTGTTTTATTTTGGGTTTTTTTTTGTGTGAAAACCACCCTAAGCAAGGACATTCCTACTAGGAATCCTGGCCCTAGTATCCAATGAGGAAGGCAAAGAAGAGGTGCCAGTTGAAAGAGCTGCCACACTTGCCTGGGCAGCTACCACACTGGAATGTGGTGTCTACAATTAAATCCAGATACAGCCTAAAAGAGAGGCTGTTCCCATAAACCATGCAGTGAAATAGCCTTATTACTCAGACAACTTATTAATGAGTTCTTTTGGGACTTGGATGGGATTCAGTGGGGGCTTGCCTTCTTATGAATCCTATACTCTAAAAAGCCTTTGATGGAGAGGCCCTAATATCTTTAAAACATTGAGAAAGGAAAAATGATGCCTAGATAAAGTACTACAGTGGCAAAAGTGGCAAATAAGAATATGTGAAAGGTGTTTCTTTCCTTCATTCCTTCCTTTCCTTTCTTTTCCTTTCCTTTCCTTTTTTTCCTTTCCTTTCTTTCTCTCTCTCCTTTCTTTCTCTTTCTTTCTTTCTTTTCTTTCTTTCTTTCTTTCTTTCTTTCTTTCTTTCTTTCTTTCTTTCTTTCTTTCTTTCTTTCTTTCTGTCTTTCTTTCTGTCTTTCTTTCTGTCTTTCTGTCTCTCTCTCTCTCTCTTTCTTTCTTTCTCTCTTTCTTCCCATTTTTTATTTGGAGGGTTAATTCTTAGAAAATGCAAAATATAGTGTGCATGTGTGTGTAATTGCTATGGTAATGCTGTACATGGAAGTGGACTGAAAAAAATCATAGACACAAAGAGATGATAAGACAGCAGCAGGATGGATGTATATGTGTTCATGTCTACTCATGTAGACAAAGCCTTTGCCTACTGCCAAAGCCTCTGGGTACATTTGCATAATTAAAAACAGCAACATAATCAGCGTGCTAGAAAAACAGCAATAACTAGATAGAACCCCAAACTTAAACTCCTCTGAACGTTCTCTAGGAGATACATATTGCTAGTAAATTCCATCAGTCAACAGGCTGATCAACTTAGTGAGACGTATCCAGTGCCCTGGAGGTCAGTGGAGTCTCTGCCTTTTGAACGAGGGTAGATATGGTATTTCATAGGGTGAGAGCTTTGGCTAGGAATATCCTTTCAAATATAGAGCTTTCCTCTAGTGATCTCTAAATTCAGTAGCACTCTGAGGAAAACAAGTGTCATCGTTGCTTGGTAGACTAATACAACCCTTTCCAATTGTACCCAGAATTACTTGGGAAGTGTTGCTTCTGTTGTGTTTGTGAGGCATCCACGGCTGGAGAAACTTCAGAGAATCAGCTGCTCCATAGACAGCTGGAGCCAGCCATCCCTCTGTTCTTCCCCTCTCTCCCCCTCACTCTCTCAGCAACTTCTCATGGAAGGCTTGGTATCCCTGGAAGATTTTCTCTCCTAGCTCCACCATGAGTATCTATTGAAGTTTATTTCCACCTTAAACTCTATGTGCCTTAATAAAATTCAACCACAGCTCCCAGTCATGTTCAAAGTTTAAATATCTTTGTTCTTGGTTTGTTTCATGGCTCTATTCAAGCACAAGCACTGGTAGAATTAATGAAAGAATTGCTGATGGAGAAGCGGCAAAAAGGACAAAGTATCTTCCCATCGGCTCCCGCTTATGTACACCTAAAAAAAAGGTACACTGCAGGGTTAACCGAGCTCATGCATTACTTTAGTTGTCTGAGGCAATAATGACCCATTTGCTCTTTGTATGGGAACAGGGCTGATCTTGTGTCCACATTTATTGCAGACACAAACCAGAAGGCATATGCTCTTGCAACAAAAATATATCATGTCACTTCCACTTTCTCTAATAGTTGTAAAGCAGAGTCTGGAACCTGGCTGAGTCAGAGAACAAGAATCTTTAGATGCAAAATAATTAGCCTATTGAAGTTCCATCTTCATGAATTAACATGTAAAGGATCAAAATGTGTCAAACTTAGTGGATGTGGATTGCTTGTTTTTAATTAAAAACATTGATTGCCCCAGAAATATGATTTGGTGTCCAGAGGGAATTTTTCCCAAATGGAGCCCTGCAACTTAGAAACATTAGTTGGCTTTGGGCTTTCAGTTTTCTTTCATTCTGCTTGCACCTCTCTGTAGAATGTCATACCTGCTAAGAGACCCTGACATGGTACATTTATGGTGCAATAAGCAAAGCTAGATAAAATTGTAGATTGAGATAAGATTAAAACAAAGTTCAAATAGTATATGTAAAAACTGAAAAGGACACTTCTTTTTCACAATTGTTCCCTAGGAAGGAATTGTGATTCCCATTCACTCCAGTTTCCATAGCTTTGTTTTCTGGGCCACCTTACAGAGTGTACGACATTCATGGACAGAAATGGCGGTGCTCAAATGTACAACCTTGAGCCCATTTAATGTCAAGTTCAGCTTCAACTTAGCACTTGTCCCCATTCCTCTTTTCTCCTTTACGCCATTTGTTTACATGCCTCTGTTTTCTATTAAATTTTAGAAACCTAGACCATATTTTTATACATCTTTAGGTATCTTCCAACGTAGCCCCTAACACAGCGTTCTGTAATCAGTAATAGTTCAATAAATATTTGTTGGAGACAGAAGTAGATGACAGTGTTTCCCAAAGTGAGATACATGATATGATTACAGACTATAACCAAATGAATCTCTTTATCTTAATAATAATGTAATTATATATGTTCATTATTAAACATCACATAACATACCTCAGGTCTATAACGTTCACAATGCATTTATAACAAGTTAAAATAATATAAATAATTATTTGAAGAATATTAACAATACTGAATAAGTACTAAGATAGAATTTATGTGAATATGACAAAAATTGTGACACTGGTGTGTATGAGAAGCGATGATGTGAGGAAACTAAGGGGTCTGTAACTATCCAGTATTTATTATTATCAGTGAATTTTAATGGAAAAAATAAAAATGTTGAAGTCAATTTCAGAGCAGGGAGTAGAACCCAGGAATCTTAAATGATGTTGGAAATTTGAGCCTGTAACTACTTTAAAACTAGACTTTCTCATCAAGAAAAGCAGCTGATTAGACTAACCTGAATGGCCTCCTCTGTGCCTCTAAGTCCAAACATAAGAGCCAAACGAGTGTATTTAATGGTGTCCATGTGCATTTTCAAGAGCCATTTCTGGTTGCCTTGTTGTTTTGTCTTTTCTCTAAGTAACTTCTCTTTGTTCACTCTTAATTCATATAACATGGCTGTGCTCCAATTTGCTGCCAACCACAGTGTGATTTTTCTCTTTATTATATAGGCCAGAATGTGAGGATAAACTTCATTTTGGCTCTGGCAAGTGAGATCTTCATATGCTGTGCCTCCCCTAGTAGTAATTCAAACACGTTTTAATGTCCTTCCAGAGTATGTGAATGTAGGTGCTTTATACATATTTTTCACCTGTGGAAACTACAGTTTTAGATAATACTTTTATCTTGGTAAATAACACATTTTATATGACCAGTTTATGCTCCCATATGTTACACCTGATGATATCTTTCTATTAAGGACTTCTTGAGCACTTACAGCCCTGCTTCATCAATAAACACAGATTTATATTGTTTCCATGAGCTCTAAAGTAGTAAATTTTCTCTAAACAAGGCTTATGGTAAATATAATTGAATTATAGATTGAAAATACATATTTATAAAGGTACCATGTTACTGGAAGCCCATGCAAAATGCAATTGATGATCACTAATAGAATAATTCCCATTAAGTACAGCCTTGCCAGCCTGTATTTCTGCCTGATCCTAATGCTGATATTCTCTGCTTTCCTATGTATAACTTGCAGAAAGTGAGAGTTTAAAAATTCAATTGTATATATTTTTCCTTTATGTTTCATCTTCTTCTCTGACTTTTACTTCTTTAACATGTCACTCTGTGGGATCTGTTAGTATGGATGATTAGAAAAAGATTCCCTCATGCTACATTTCAAGTCTGTTTAAACTATAAAATGAATAGACAATTTTATTTCATTCCTTGCGTGAAACAGTCTAATATGAAATGTAATTGCTCAAGTAATGCTTGAAGCTGGCCTCTGGGGAATGGTGTTTGAAGATCTCAGTGGGACATTAATTCAGTCGAAATTGTTATATCTTTCAGGTCAGCCCCTAACTTCCCAGTTTTTCTTTAGTGATATAGTATGACACCATGGAAGTTATGTTCACAATCAAATTTATTCTTCTAAGCAAATGATACAGCAAATCTTGTATTCACCTCGGTCAGCTGGCATGAGCTAAGCAAAGTGCCTTATTAGATGAAATGTTCCCAATTACTCAGTGGATTAATACAAATCCGTTTATCTGAACCCACAGCTGGCAGTGTAAACTCTTTTCTGAGTTCATTGCTAACACTCTAAAAGGAAGGTCACATTGCTGAAGGGGAAAAAAATAAGAAAAAGAATAAGCATTTCAGTTCTTTCAGACCAGTGGGGCATGCTTTTGTACAACCTGGAAAAACAATCAGCTAGAGACCTGATATCCTAAAAGAGGGTGAAAGGGTCTTCCTAAGTACCCAATGACAACTGAAAAAGCATTAGGGGATCACAAGGAAATACCTCCTTGAGTATTCAAATATCACTTCCTGCCTTAAAACCTTGAGACCAGCAACTCAGAACCCCTAAATAGTCATTTTTCAAATTGATTTAAATGTCTTACTGGTTTTTTTCATTTTGGCAGCCAAATCCCAGTCACAAGGAAAACACACACTAATGTAGTTTCTACCATGAACCAGCCATTACATTAGGCATAATCACATATATTTTCTTATTGAACCTATTTAATTATGTTGTGAATAAACAATTATTATCCATATTTTTCAAGTGAGGCAACTGAAACTCAAGAGATTAAGTAATTTTTCCCAAGGTCACGTAACAAACAGGTAGAGAAACTGGGGTATTTTTAACATAGGCAAGCGTGGCTCTAAGGCCCATGTCCTTTGCACTGTATCATGCTTCTCAAAGTACATGGTTGATCCCTATAAAATTGCTGTTTTTTTAGTCAAAACTGATAGAACATTTTCAACTACATATGATTCACCCTGGGAAATTTGGAGTTGTTTGACTTTAGAGGATGCACTTACGACTTCACGGTTTTCATGGCAACAAAGAGGGGGTCTGAGTTTGAGGGACCATAACATTTCGGTTAGTAGTTTTGGAGAAATTTTGAGTACATTTAGTAGAATGACCTGTATGCTTTTGACCAGAGAACAGACCAATGCTTCCCAAACTTTAATGTATATACAGTCCCCCAGGGATTATGTTAACATGCAGAGTCTGACTCAGTGGGTCTAGGGTAGGGTCTGTAAATCTGAATTTCTAACAAGCTCCCAGGTGATGCCAATGTTGCTGGTCTGAGAACCATACAGTACTTTGAGTAGCAAGGGATTAGACAACTCTTTTTAAAAATGAGCATCCATTCTTCAAGAATTATCTGGCACCTCTAGCAACTGTTTCTAGCCTACAAAGTCACTAAGAGTAGTTTGTGCTATGCCTTGCTTTCCAAAGCCAAGAAGTGGGAGCTCTACAGGGCTAGGAACAAGCATCACTGGACTCTCAAAGAATCATCGTAGCACATGCGCTGGCTTTGCTCTCTTCCTCTTTCTGTTCAGAGTCTTTTCCAGGCCTATTTAGAGAACTGTGTCCTTCATCCTAGAGAGATTCCACCGGCTCTGTGACCAATTGTTAGTTGTAAGCGGTGAGAAAAAGGTAAGTTCAAGAAATTCCAGTTATAGTTAAATTAGGCAAATTAATTAATAAATTACTAATCTTGGGCAGCTATGTTATTAACTCAGTAATAAGGGCACTGTGAAAATTATGATTATGATTACTTTATAAAGACTATAGATTACCACTATCTTTGGCTGAATGACAAGCCACCCTAAATTTTAATGGCTTAAAGTAGTCCATCTTTATTATTGCTCAGAATTCAGTAGGATATGTGGGCTGGGTCAGCTGGGGCTGAGTGGTTTCGGATGGCCTCACTCGTAGGACAGAGACCTCAGCTAAAACTTCTCTGTCAGTGGCTGGGACCTCTCTCTTTGTGGTCCCTCATCTCCAAGAAGCTAAATTGGGATTCTTTGCATGATAGTCCCAGGGTTCCCAACAGCAAAAGATGGGAAGCCCCAGTATGCAATCCCACTGTATGCGTTTTCTTGCATCCTTTTTACATACATGCCATTGTCAAAGCAAGTCACAGCCAAACTGAAATTCAAGGGATGGAAGAGTAGGCTTTACCACTTCCTGTGAAATACTGTCAGCACTTTTTCCATTTGGCTCACTTGGCTCTCTGGCTTTAATTAGTCCCATTCCACCCACAGATAAAGTAAACCTCTACCCATACCAGTGCCCCAAAAAGTCTCATCTAATGAGTAGATAGTTCTAGATTCAGAGGAGGCTCCTTGGATGGAGTTCTTGATCCAGAAACCTGTGAACTTAAAAGACAAGTTATATGCATTACACACATCCAACATACAGTGTTGACACAGAGAGAGGTTAGCTACAACAGATACTGCCACTCAAAAAGAAGAGCATGACAGTCACTGATTTGTAGCAGTTCTGAAATCCAGCCTATTCTAGGGGCAGAAAATGTTTCCTGATTAGAGACCACTTCTTGTCCTTAGGAGAGCCTCCTCAATACCACAGTTCCATACTGCTTTTGGCTTCATCCTCTGGCTTTTGACTCTGCTCGCTGAGATATCCTTCCTTCTGCACAAAAAAAGGGTCTATATTTGTAGCTGAGAAATTTTCTCACTCTGCTTCTTATGAGTAAAAAATTTAAGGGCCAAATGGCCATTTTTGTTTTCATTTTGAGTTATGTTTATGTTTTTAGTCTAAGATTGGTTTCTTATGGATCTGATTCAGGTCCATTCCACGCCCTGAAAGCCACATTTTCATTTCTTTTAAAGACAAGCCTCTTTCTACTCTGGGCCAGGTGTCAAATTGGCATGGTGCAGCAACCTTAGATTCATAGACCTTTAATCTAGCTAAGTCTTTCAGAGGACTTTAACAAGGGAATTTATAGTGGATCCTTGATTTTGCCTTTGGCTCTCCATCTTGTCTCATGTTGAGAATTATTTTTTCCAAGCTAGGGAGACTGATTTGTTTTCCAACCATGCAAACGCTGGCTCCTCTCCTCTAAGTTCTTCTTGCAAACTGAATAGTTCTTTCTTCAGCTCATACACAGCCATACACATCCACTGATACTTTCAACATTCTGTTTGGAGATTTCATTATCCAAAATCCAAAAGTTGATTAGGTACACTTTCTGTCTTCCAAGTTATTACAGGCAATAGCTTTGCCAATTGTTTTGTTGCTTTATAACATGGGTTGCTATTTTTCCAGTCTGTTGTAGACATTTCCATGCCATTTTTCCAGACTTCACTAAGCGTTTCCCACCCATTGTTCTATCTAGCTTACTAACAATTTATTCACAGCTTTTCCAGCTTCTTCCCGCTTCCTGGTTCCAAATCGAATGCCACATGTCTCATATTTTGTTTGGCAACACTGAGTTTCTAGGTATGTCTCTATCTTATCTTTTGCTGTATAGAGAATTACCCTAAGACCTAGCAACTTCAAACAATATATGTTTATATTTATTCCTTTGCAATGTTCTGTGGACTTTCTGGGTAGTTCTCATAGTCTGGGTTCTCAGCTGGATGGTTGGGAGAACGTGAATATCTAGGTCTTTCCACACGATTTCTCATTCGCAGAGGGCTAGCCTGGGCTTCTGCCTGTCATGGTCTCAGGGTTCGTAGTAGCAAGAGTGGGAAAGCCCCAAGGTGATAGTATTTTTCAAAATATTGCTTGCATAACATTTGCTAAGGTCCACTAACCAATTAAAAACACATGGCCAAGCAACAATTCTATAGGTAGAGATATAGACTCTACATCCTGATGATTGGAGCTGTGAAATACTGTGGCTTTTTTTTTTTTCAAACTGATACTCTAGCACCCAAAGAAACATAATTTTAACTTATTATAAAACCATTTGGACAAATAAAAATCCATTTATTTACATGGACTATGTTAGACTTGGCATTTCATGAAACACATGCAAATATATGCATATTCATATGCTTATTTAAATAAGTGGAGACTGATATACACATGTATCCATACATATACTATATATATATATATATATATACCTATATAAAGTGTGTAAGTGTATTCCTAAATCAGATTACTTCTTCTGAATAAAAAAGCATGCAACTCATCTTTCTTTTATAAATCCTGTTACTTTTTTTTTCTTCATTTTATTTTACAGTTAGAATAATACTCTTTATCTGAACTCACTTCGTTTGGCTGAGGACCATTTAAGATGATAATTTAGTTAGTCAAAATCATACTGTTTATTTATATATTTTATTTAACATCCATATTTCCATGCATCCTGTAAATCAAACTCTCTTTTTGTATACATGGCTATATGATACATTCCATTTTTAAAAATAGTCTTCTAAGAAAAAGTTCCTGTAATTGGTACAGTATATACTTTTGGAATTTAAATTTAAGTTAGGTTGAGTGTTAACAAATGTAGAATTAAGTTGTTACCTTTAGTTAGGAATTGGTGTGCAAATACAAACACCCTGTTTTCGTACAGTACTCCTACACACAACTGTGTCTAACTTCTCCTATTCCAGAGGCTCTTCTGTTTACCTTCCCAAGGGAACAAGCCTCCAGAGTTCTGCTGAAGTAGAGGAGGGGTGCTTGCTGGGCTAATGGAACAGAGAGTGGGGATTGGATTAGAGATAGGCAAAGCCCACTAAGGACCTTCTTGGTTTCAGCTAAATATTCGGATTCACAGGACTACCACAGGCCACACGAGAACTGGACTGCTCAGAGAGAGATAGGTGAGAATGACAGCTTTATAGGGGGACAACAACAGGCATTCCTTTAAAAAGTCCCTGCAGCAGCCCAGGTGGCAGTTCACAGAACCTCCCAGTAGCTGTCCTCATCTTAGATCACAGCTTGACGGCTGGGATGTGAGTTCACATCAAGAGGTGCAGGAGTCACTCTAACTTAAAAGATTCATGTCCCACAGAAGTTAATATCTCTTATAAGAATTCTATACACATCAATTCCAGAGACTGCACAGAAGACATACCAGTTACAAGAGCCACCACACGGGAAGGATGAAAGTTACATTCAATCCAGATGTAGTATATCAGGGGACATTTTCGTCGTAAGCAATACTGCCTGATAATATGGTTAACATAGCATTTTTATCAGTTACCAGAGGAACAAAGTTAGAGAGCTAAATGAAGTTCAAATTCTCAGGCCCAAAGAACGGATTTTGTTAAGTCTTTTTTCACAAAATCTAATTGCTTCTTTTAATTTATTATTATTATTAATTTTTTAAATAAATTTATTTATTTTGGGCTGCATTGGGTCTTCGTTGCTGCACGCCGGCTTTCTCTAGTTGCAGTGAGCAGGGGCTACTCTTTGTTGTGGTACAAGGGCTTCTCATTGCAGTGGCTTCTCTTGTTGCGGACACGGGCTCTAGGTGCATGGGCTTCAGTAGCTGTGGCTCACGTCTAGAGCGCAGACTCAGTGGTTGTGGTGCACGGGCTTTGTTGCTCCGTGGCATGTGGGATCTTCCCAGACCAGGGTTCGAACCCATGTCCCCTGCATTGGCAGGCGGATTCTTAACCGCTGCGCCACCAGGGAAGTCCTAATTTTTTATTATTAATGAAACAGGAAAGAAAGAAACACATGAATAGAAATGTGGGGAAGGAGGCAGTTTAACGTGGTGTGTAGATGAGGGAATTTCAGTCTGTTTCTATACTCTCAAGGAAACATGAGGTAAACATACCATCATAGAGTCAGAATGGGGATGAGGTGTGGGACATTAGTGGTAGGAGGAGAAAGTGTGAAGTAGGCCATTTTGTAAGAGTATTTGATGATGACCCAAACAAAAAATGTTATGTTCAGGATTTTTTTTATTAAAAAGTATTGATGTATTACTTAGGATAGGCTAAATGCAATAACAAATAGACTCCGAAGTGTATACTGGTCCAAACACAATAGAAGTCTATTTCATGTTTATGTAACAGTATTAGGCTGGAACGTAGGGTGGTGGGGTGACCTTCCTCCATGGAGTCAATTTGGGACAAAGCCTCCTCCACCTTCAACACTTGGCTTCCAAAGTTGCCAGGTCCTCTTTCTTCTAGTCAGAATGAAAGAGTGTAAGGGGAGTTTTGTTTGAGGTAGGTCTAGAAGTGGCATCTGCCACTTCTGCCCAAGTGCCACTGCCTGGAACTAAGGCAAATAACCACACTTAATTTCAAGTAAGGCTAAGAAATGTAGTCCAGTTATGTGCCTACTATAACAAGGAGAATAGATATTTCATTGAGCAGTAGTATGGGCATTTAGATTTTGGAAAGATTTCTATTATATACGTTCTATTAAATATAATATAAATGTTATTTTAGAATCCAAGGATGTGGTCCATTACTTTTAAAGAGCTTATTTGAAACCTCTAATTCCTTACTAATTTCAGGTCAGTAAAATATCATTTTAAAAATAAGTAGCAATCATATCAGTAGCATTGCATTAAGGATAATCTTTATGTCATTATAGTTGTGATTTACATGTATATACAAGTGTATACTGTTTTATATAAAACATACCCCTAGACTTTGCAAAACTGGCCATAACTCAATTACTTTCATAGTAAATGAAGTGTTCATCTTTACTTTTAAAGAGAAACTTATTCTTTTATCTCTATGGCTTATTTTCAGAGATATTTACTTCTTTTAAGTCAGGTACCAGAGTATTTTACTCAATTCTGCATGACACCAAATTACCACGTTACAGTGCACATGCCATTTTAAGGGATCACAAGGAGCCAAATATGGAAGTAGGAACATCCAACTTATTAAAATGCTTCTGCTCCTCTGCTTGATGCTGACCGAGGCTCTACTTTTTGGTTATCTTGCTTTTCTTAACAGAACACAGAAGCTGCAGGGGAACTTAACAAATACCACTTTCACTTTAAAACACACTTCATGACACTAAAATAAAATAAGAATTGGAGGATAAATCTTTATAACTCATATATTAAAATTAAACGTTCAACGTGTACCCCCTCTTAGGTTTATAAACGTGAATTCTTTTAATTTCATCATTACTTTAATTTTACCAGTTTTACACATATATGAGATGTCTTTGGCTTCACTTATGGTGGTTTAAAGTACAGCATTTTTTTTTCTTTTTAATAAAGGGACTTCTCAAAAATTAGAAGAAAAAAAGAGCAAACTCACTATTTGACAGCCTGTTCCATCCATTCACATCTTTCTGTAACATTATCCTTTTGATCTAATGGGCTCCAGTAAAAGGTGAAAGTTTGCGTGGTGTGTGAGCCAAACTTGCATTGCTGTTTTTAAGTTACGCAAGGATGAAAGGAAAATGCTGTTCTTACTCTTTGATTATTTTTGCATATGTGTAACTTAGAAAGTGACTGTAAAAACTGAAACTTTCCATGGGTCTAGTTTGCAAAAAGGAAGCCACTCAGCCAATTTAGAAAAATAAACATCCAAATTCTGAGTGTTTGAAAAATTACTCCAAGGCCAGATTTGTGACATTTCAAACATTTAAAGTTGCCCTCATTGCTGATAGTCTTATCTATTGCTGAGGAAATTCACACCCGTGGCATAACTATTTCATACCTATACAGTGGTAGCATCTTTGGAAATCTTTTTTTTTTTTTTTTTTTTTTGCTCGGGTTGGGGGAATAACAGTGAACCACAGTGATTCTCAATTTCAACACTACTGTTTTGCACAATGTGTCAGTGTGTCTGTAATCTCTCAGCTTCAGGAATGAAGATACAATTACAAAGGAGAGTAAATCTGGATATGTTGTTCAGACATACTTACTTCCTACACTTAAAAAATATAGCAGTGTACATCTGCTTAGACCCTAAAAATTACCAGGAAACCTATTTCTCACCAGAGGTTACAACAGACAAAATGTTCACATATCTAATTTTATTTGAGGAAAGAGAGAAGATTTGTTTTAATGTTACCTTAGCATCCTAACCTAAGATGGTAAAATGCTTCTTTGCCAAGTGATGTTTTTCAGAATTTAATGCTAAAATAATATTATGGAATTAAAAGTGACCCTAAAGACTATCTTATAAAAATGCCCCACCCCTTTCGTTGATGACTAAAGTAAGACTAAGTGATAATATTAATTGAAGGTGATGAAAATCATATGTTTTAATTCAGTATAACAATAAAGATTGCCTGATGCAAGGTGCTATCTTGTATGCTATGGCTTGCTGTGCTGGGTTTTAAATATTATATCATGAAAAGCACAAAATCTGAACATCACTTTCCTGAAATCATAAGCAGAGTGTCAAAAGAATTAGATTTCTGTTCACTTTTTTTTTGGGGGGGTGGTGAGAGCTTCATGCTTATATATTATAGAGATTATATATCTCCAAAACATTGCTCCCTTAAATTTTGGTCATGTATCAGTTTCCTTGATCCTATAACGACTTTTGATGTTGAACAAATGAACATGTCAAAGAAACTCTGGAGATTCTTCATGATTCCAAGTAATCAAGGAACATATTATGTAAGAAAACACATTTTCTTCAAAATCTGCAGTATAAAAACAAATGATCCCACTAGTCAATATAAACATAAGGTAGAGGAGGCCAGTGAAAATGCTACCATCCACCAATCACCTCCTCAGAAGTTCTTCATCCCACCTACCATATACTCCTGTCAGATAAATCTACTTCCAGTCTCTCATGTCAATTCTTTCCCCTCCATCCCGCTACTTTCCTCTTCACTCAGACCTTCATAATCTTTATTGGGCCTCTTTCTATTGCCTCCTAACAGTCTGGCTCTACACCATTGCCAGAATGGTTTACATAAAATGCAACCCTGACCACACCATCTTCTATTCTACTTATATACAAGCTTTTTGAGGTTTTTACCATACCTAAAGAATTAAGTTCAGACTCCTTAACAGGGCATACAACATAATGTCTTTTATCCATTTCCTTCCTACCACTCTGCCTCATCTCTGATCACCACTCAATTCCCCTCTGTCAGCACCCAAAGCCACACGTTATCATGCCTGTTTTTATTGATCTTTTTATTTTGTATGCCAAACTGTCCTCCTCTCACTTCATCTGCTTTAAAAACCTCTAAAATTAAAATTTTAAGTTAACATCTCTAACACATCCCTGGCATACATAACCATCACCTAGACATATCTTTGGCTGGGGAGGAGAGTACATTAGCTCAATACTTCTGCTATAATTTTGTGATTTCTCTTGAAGTCAAATTTATCATACACCCTCATAAAACAGAGTAGACTTTGAATGAAAATAAAATGCCTGGTTTGTGTCAATGAGCTCCATGTTGCACACCGACTCCTGATTTTTTCTGCATTGAATCATGCTTGCTTTTGGAGGAATGGAGTCCTGATACTACCACCATGCAAAGTATATCTCTAGAATACATTGGATTCTGGCGGGATGCAATGACTTTTAGGCAACTCTAATGCTTTGGGGCAAATGCAGATCAGATATGCTGTTTAGCAACTGACTGATAATTCCCCTAACATGTTCAAGTGACTTGAGAGTTAACGTAAAGATATATGGCTTCAATACCAAGAAGAAAAAAAATGGGTTTGACTATATCTAAGTCATATATTCTCATTACTTTTGGAAAAAAGGCTTTGCATTTGGCAGATTTTTTCAGTTACACCCTATAAAAGAAGAAAATGTTTTGCTCATCCTGGCAAGAACAATATTTTCCTTTTTAGATTTATTTTTTAAATTTAATTTGCTGATTGAAAAGTCACACAGGTGAATCATTTTCTCCAGAAGTAATGACATTCTCAGGCCAGCAGGCTTTAGTTCAAAATACCAAACCAGGCAGTGTCTGGAATATCCATTTCCAAATGGTATGCCAATGGGATCAAACCCTGGCATCTTCAACCTATATCTGAATGAGTAACATACTTTTAAAATAGAACTGGCAAATCAAAACATTTAGAATTCTGACCTTGGCTTAGAGATATAATGACATGCTTGAGGTTGACTTTACTATTTAATATGAAGCATCAACACCTGGCTGCATAGTAATTATGAAAGAAGATGAAGTTTAATTGCTGGAAAAACTACAATGTTGTCCAGAAGCAAAGTCTATGATTTAAATGTGTATTAGATGGCCTAGAAATGTGCATCTCAGGGCTCCTCATCAAAACTATACTGCCCACCTCACCTAGATTTTCTGTTGCATGAGTAGTTATTCACTATTTGGTGTGTGATTTTCTAATTTCGGTGTGCATCCGAAATTCTGTAAGGTTAAGGAAATTAATATCTATTTGATTTCTTCTATAGCCTCCCTCCCTTCTTTCATTTAATTAGTGTTTATTGAATGTCTGCTATTTTCCAAACAGCAATGCTGAAGGATGCAAGTGCAAACAGCAGTGTTCCCTAGTCTTGAGACTTTGACTCTAATGAGAAAAATAGATATGAAAACAAATAATTATAATGTACTAGGAAAAGTGGTGTACTACAGGCATATAAAGAACATTATGGGACAAGAAAGGGAACAACCACACTGGCCTAGGAGTGATCCTGGAGATCGCTTTGGGCTTGGCTTTGAAGGGTGAGCAGGATTTAAATTAGAGCAAGGCGGGTAAGAACATTTCAGGTAATGGCAAAGGCCAGAAGGCCCTATGGGGCAGGGTATACTCACACTAGTGCTTGCCCCAATTATCTTTGGCTGGAAGACAACATATTCTCCAGAAATCTTACTATAATTCTATGATTTCTGTAAGTAACAGGAACAGAATAGGAATGTAAGTTCTGAGCAATATAATACAGCAGAAGTGTATGTTTAAAGCAAGAAATTTGGAGCCAGACTGCCTGGTTATGGATTCCAACCTGAACACCTAAATACTGTCTGACTTTCAGCAAGTTATTTAAGTGCTGTAAGCTTCAGTGCTGCCCTGCCCTGTAAATTGAAGAAGATATTAATAATTGCCTCATAAAAATTGTTGTCCAGATTAAATAATTATTAAAATTTTCTTAGAAAAGTGAGGGACATGTGAGAACTTTCCATAAATGTTAGCATCAAATGTTTGAATTACTCACTTTTTTAAACAGTATTGCTGACCTGTAATTTTTATACCATACAATTCACCCATTTAAAGTATGTAAGTCAATGATTTTAGTAAATTCAGAGGATTATGCAACTATCACCTCAATCTAATTTTAGAATATTTTCTTCCCCTCAAAAAGATACCTATTGAATTTCATTCTCTGTTTTTACTCTTCTATCTCCCAGGTCTACGTAAAACCTAATCTCATTTCTGTCTCTATAGATTTGCCTACTTTGGACATTTCATGTAAAAGTCATTATAAAAAATGTGGTCTTTTGTGTCTAGGTTCCTTCTCTTAGCATAGTATTTTCAAGATTCATCCATATTCATTCCTTTTTATGGCTGAACTATATTCCATTGTGTGAAATGCCACATTATATTTATATATTCATGAGTTGATGGGCATTTTGGATGTTCTGTTTGTTGTACATTATGAATAGTGCTGCTATGAACATTTGTGTACAAGTTTTGCATGGACATATTTTTTCATTCCTCTTGGCTGCATACATAGAAATGTAGTTGCTAGGTCACATGTTAACATTTTGACATTTTGAGCAATTGCCAAACTGTTTTCCAAAGTAGCTGCACAATTTTCTTTACCATCAGGAATATGCATGAAGGCTTGAATTTAATTGTATCCTCACGACTGATTGTTTCATCTATTTTTGTGAAAATTGCTGTTCTAATTTTGACAGGGCTTGCATTGAATCTAAAGATGGCTATGGGTAGCGTAGACATTTTAACAATATTAACTCTAATGATCCAAGAACATGAGATTTGTTCATTTATTTATTTTATTTATTTTTTAATTTGGGGGGGTTGCTTCTTTATGCTACACTAACATATAGTGTTGGGATAGTTTGGAGGGTTCAAAGATAACTACCTTCAAGGAACTTGGAGTCAAGTGGAGGAGATACTAGTAACCGTAGTTCAAGACAGATAGAAATGAGTGCTGAGTAAGGATTGTTTTTGTTGTAAGTGACTAGATCTGGCTTAACTAACAAAGGGAATATATTTCTCACATAATTAAAGTGACTAGGGGTATCTTTATTTTTCTTTCTTTCTTTCTTTATTAAACATCTTTATTGGAGTATAATTGCTTTACAATGGTGTGTTAGTTTCTGCTTTATAACAAAGTGAATCAGCTATACATATACATATGTCCCCATATCTCCTCCCTCTTGCGTCTCCCTCCCACCCTCCCTATCCCACCCCTCTAGGTGTTCACAAAGCACCGAGCTGATCTCCCCGTGCGATGCAGCTGCTTCCCACTAGCTATCTATTTTACATTTGGTAGTGTATATATGTCACTGCTACTCTCTCACTTCATCCCAGCTTACCCTTCCCCTCCCCATGTCCTCAAGTCCATTCTCTACATCTGCGTCTTTATGTTTTTCGTCAATGTCTTATGATTGTTGGTGTATAGATCTTTCATTTCCTTGGTGAAATTTATTCTTTAGTATTTTATTATTTTGAGGCTATTGTAAATGAGAATGTTTACTTTTTTCAGAGAGTTTATTGTTAAAGAAACACAAATAATTTTCGTATGTTGATTTTGTATCATGAAGCTTTACTGAATTCATTGATGACTTTTAAGAGTGTTCTGGTGGAGTTTTTAAGATTTTTCTATATACAAGATCACATCATTAGCACACAGACACAATATTACTAATTACTTTCAGATTGCTCGCCTGATTGCTGTGGTTAGGACTTCAGGTATAATGCTGAATAGGAGTAGTGAGAGTGGGCACACTTGTCTTGTTTCTCATCTTAAAGGGAAAACTTTCAACCTTTCACCATTGAGTATGATGTTAGCTGTGAGACTGTCATGTATGAGCTTTATTATGTTGAGGTACATTCAGTCTACTCTTTGTATCATAAAAGGATGTTGAATTTTCTGAATACTTTTTCTGCATCTGTTGAGATGATTTTATCATTTATTCTATTAATTTCATTCTGTTAACCATCCTTGCATCCCAGGGATAAACCCCACTTGATCATGGTATATAATCTTTCCAATGTACTGATTAATTTGGTTTGCAAGCCTTTATTGAGAGTTTTTCATCTATATTCATTAGGGATATTATCTTGTGTTTTTCCCTTCTTATAGTGTCCTTATCTGGCTTTGGCATCAGGGTTGTGCTGGCCTTGTAAAATAGGTTTGCGAGTTTTCCCTGCTCTTCAAATTTTTAGAAAATTTTGAGAAGAACTGGTATTATTTCTTCTTTAAATATTTGGTAGAATTCACCAGTGAAGCCATCTGGACCTGGGCTTTTTTTATGGGAGGAGGTTTTGATTACTGATTCAATCACCTTACTCATTGTGAGGCTGATCAGATTTTCTATTTCTTCATGATTCATTCTTGGCAGGTTGTACATTCCTAGGAATTTATCATTTTCTTCTGAGTTGTTTAATTTATTGGCACAGACTTGTTCATAGTAGTCTCTTATGATCCTTTGTATTTCTGTGGTATAAATTATAATGTCTCCTCTTTCATTAATAATTTCATTTATTTGAGTCCTATTTTTTTCTTGCTAAGTCTAGCTAAAGGTTTGGCAATTTTGTTTATTTTTTAAAAAACTAACTCCTAGTTTCATTTTTTTTTTCTTTTTTCCCCTGTTGTTTTTCTATTCTCTGTTTTATTTGTTTCTGTTCTGATCTTTGTTATCGCCTTTCCTTCTTCCAAGTTTTGTTTTAGTTTGTTATTCTTTTCTAGTTTAGTAGACTTCTGGCTGCTCTAACATTTTCCTTGTATCATGGAGCTACCAGCCTTCTCTTTTTATTTTGAGTCTTTATTGAATTTGTTACAATATTGCTTCTGTTTTATGTTGTGGGGTTTTTTTTGGCTGCGAGGTATGTGGGATCTTACCTCCACGACCAGGGATTGAAACTGCGCCTCTGGCATTGGGAGGCGAAGTCTTAACCACTGGCCTGGAAGGGAAGTCCCTACCAGCCTTCTCTTAAGTGTTCTCTACCAAAACCTCCAATACCCTTAGGCATGAAGTTCTCCATGCTCTATTTCAAATAAATTCAGACTCCATCAATTTTATGGCCTGCCTTTATTCTGGACAGAAAACCAGAACTACTACACTGAAACTTGGTGGGTTGGGGGGGGGGAGCTAAATTTTTCTGAAGTGATATCTTCACTGAGTGGTCATAGGATGGGGGCAGTGACAACTTCTAGTCTTCTCAGTTTGACTCTTCTAACATGGAACTTCCACCCTGCAACCAATCTGAGGTAGAGATCACTGGGGCCTCTTTATTCTCACCCCACAACATTTCGAGTAGAACTTCTGCTCCATGGGTAGGGGATAGATAGGGGAATGGATACCTAGTCCTTTCAGTCATACTTGGCTGGGGTAGACCTTCTGCAACAGGAGACAGGAGGGGATGAGAAAACCCAACAGCCTGCCTTTGCAAGGGTGAAATCATATCCCCAAACTGGATAATGGGGGAGAGGGAGAGAGAGCCCCATCTTCTTAGTACTCTACTGCTAATTGTAGAACACTCAGGGTAGAGCTTCTGTAACGCAAAGCTTGCAGAGGTGGGGGCATTCGTGGTGGTAAGGGATTAGATCATGGGTCAGTTATGTTCTACAGTTATGTTCTTACTGAGATTTAGTAGATTTTCTTTAATGATTGTTTCTCCGTTTGCTGTTTGCCCTTAGGATAACTTCCAGAGACTTTGAATAATTGCTGGTTTGGTTTTCTGTTTAAAATAATTTTCACAAGTAAAATTGTTTTGTTGAGGAGAAAGTCCACCTATCTTCTTACTCTGCCATTCAGGAGGTCCTGCCTCCTTTAATTATTTATTTTTGCCAGTGCATTATTTTTTTTTTGACCTATTATGATAGAGTGTTAATCATTTAATTCCTTCTATAACTGTAAATCTTGCCATTTTTTTATAAGAAGCTGAATTTCCTCATGCCTGACAAGAACCTCTGTAATTAAAAAAACAAAGTTATGTGGTCATATGTTTTGAATCTATCTTATAGGCCCCTATTGGATAATCAGATTTCTCATTAAAATATTCAAGAATCTAAGGAATCTTACGCAGAGGAAAATGAACTCTTCATAAACTATCATTTCCTAGAAGTGAGGCAGTGCTAAGCAAGAGCCTAGAGATAAGACAAGAATAGAACAAATTGTGTGATCTGGAAATTGGAGGCCATAGTGGAAACACAGATGCAGGCAATAGATGCTAGGACACAACCAGGATCATGTGCAGAAATATCCATTTCAACTGAGGTCAGTGGAGGTGCATCTCTACCATGAAACATGAAGTGTATGTATCCTACCCCTGGCCACTGCCAGAACTTTTATGCCATCCCAAGGAGAAGGAGAGGGGCAGTGAGGAGAAAACATTTTTCTGATCATGTACTGCCAAATAGACTCTTTTTTTTTTTAATTGAAATATAGTTGATTTACAATGATGTGTTAGTTTCAGGTGTACAGCAAAGTGATTCAGATCACTTTAGATTCTTTTCCATTACAGGTTATTACAAGCAATTGAGTGTAGCTCCCTGTGCTATACAGTAGGTCCTCGTTGGGTATCTATATATAGTAGTGTCCATATTTTAATCCCAAACTCCTAATTTATCCCTCCCCCTTCCTTTCCCCTTTGAGACTGGGTTTTAAACTAAAAATTAGTGAGTTACTTTGATTATATAAGGTTAAATTTCCCATCTGACATAGACTGAATGTTTGTGCCCCCTAAAATTCTATGTTGAAACTTAATCCCCAATGAGATGGTATTTAGAGGGGCCTTTGGAAGGTGATTGTCATGAAGACAGAGCTCTCATGAATAGAATCAGTGCCCTTATAAAAGATACTCCAGATTGTTTCCTTGCCCCTTCTCCCATGTGAGGATACAGGGGAAAATCAGCAGTCTGCAACCCAGAAGAAGGCTCTCCCCAGAACTCAACTATGCTGGCACCCTGATCTCAGACTTCCCGACTCCAGCACTGTGAGAAAAAAATTTCTGTTATTTATAAGCCACCTAGTCTATGGTATTCTGTTATGTCAGACATCCTTCAAGCACAGATGAATAAACCAGACCAAATTCAGTTCAGTTATAGAAATAAAAGGAAGGTACATATTTGAACACGTGAATTTTGTGATTAAAAATTCATACCTCCTACATTATATTGCACTATTCCCGTGTAGGTGTCATGTGAAAAATAAGAATAAGATGAAATACAAGGTGAAAAGAAAAATTCAAATAACATTATAATGAATAAAAATTTGCTCTCAAATTGCTCACACACACACACACACACACATGCATACACACACTACTCAGTTCAAATATACCCATAAGAAGCTGGCTTTCAAACTTCTCTTACTATCCCAGGCATTAACTTTAAATGACTGAAATTGTATATAATAATTCATAAGACCCTCATTAGATATCATTTATAATACTTTGGACAGATAAACTGGACCAAATTTTTCTTCTAAGTATTCTGCAAAGGAAATATATGTTCTACAAAACAATATTACATAAGTAGACCACTTGGGAGATGTCTAAACAACTTAAGAGTATACAAATACTTTTGAAGCAGCACAAGATAATTTATAAGCTTTTATTTATAAAGGAACTGCTGAAAGTTATTATAGAAAGCATTCATTTAAGCAAATCCCTTAGGACCATTAAAATGCAACAGTGAGATGAATTCTACCTACTGTACTCTGAAGGAAAGTGCAGTTGAGACACACAGCATTATGCATGACCCCCAATTCATGGCAAAACAGATTTCCATAAAGACTTTTGAGTTCTGCCTAATTCTCACATACATTGATCTTGTGATTTAACACATCTTTCATTTGTATCTGGCTTTAGTTACATTATTTTCAATTTTTTCTCTGTTCTTTCTCTTAGCCTTTGTATGTTTTATTCCTTATACCTAAATTGCCCAACCCCAATATTTCTCTGAATTGGAAATTTCCAGATGAGGAAGACTGGTAAGCAATCCCTCTTCTGGGAACCTTTCTTTACAGGCCTTAGAAGACAGAAGCTTTCTTTCTTACCTGCTATCTATCTCTGTGCAACAAAATTCTGTGCATGAAATAAAGGACTTGGCCACGTTTATGTTATGATGCAATATTTTTTAATAGCCGTGAATACTGCATACCATGATACAATAGTATCCAGTAGGGTTGAAGTTAATAAAAGTGACACATAGCTACTTCACAATGCCAACAACAACTGCAGATTTCTTTCTTCTTTTCAAATGGATCTCCCAACTGGTGTCCTCTCAGAGCTTTAAGGGAACTGCTATGTAGGAATCTGTTCAGTCATTCTGACATGCTCTTAGAAAATAAGACTGATGATGATCAAATCTGCCTGCTGAATGATAATAGCAACCTCTGCCCATTCTCCAGAGGCCTATGGCCATCAGCAGAGGCGTTCTGCTTTATGAGCTATCAATAGTGTGTTATCCTCTAAGGTCAAAACTCAGGAAGATAGAATCACACCTCTTTCTCTTACACAAAGTGTATTGCATGGAGCAATACTAAAAATTATTCATACAGGTCCAATGTCACATTAATAATATGAATTTAGGAACCCAGGAGGAAAGAGTTCTGTCATTTAACTTGAATGTGTTTTCCATTGCTTTGCAAGCATTTTAAGGTTGCTCGCTGTGAATTCCTTTCTGGGAATCATTTCATAGTTCTTGCATAATACATGATACATTTTCTAGATAAATTAAAGTTTGAAAACTATTTCTTGCATATATACATTTTTTTTCTTTATTAGTGCCAAGTTCTTCTAAACCAACTACTCTAAAATATGACTGACTTTATGTATCAAAGGGTTAATGTGATCAATATAAACTGTGGAATCTCCTTGGCATATGTTCTAAACCTCTAGGGAGCTGTACAGATTGGGGCTGCGAAGTGCTCTTTGACTACTTCCTGCTTCCATACCTTGTGCAGTCTGTATTGAATTTTTAGAAAAGAAATAAGTGATATGAACTTCCAGGCTTATTCTAATTTCAAATAAATCTCCAATATAATGATGAGTCATTTATTACACAGCATGACCTCTAATAAACTTTTATATTAATACGGCAAAAATAAAAAAGTATATCTAAGCTTCTATTAAGATATTGCCTATTAAAAAACTCCTGGCATTGGGCAACTCGAATGGTTGACAGCCTTCTCTTCTGCTTGCTGAAGTTCATGTGGATCTTTCTATCATAAATAACAAAACATTGAAACTGTTTTTGAGGAGAAAAGAAGATGCACCAAATTTTTTAGCAATGCTTTCTTCAGATAAAAATGTTTTTTTCTTTTTAATTTTATTGGAGTATAGTTTATTTACAATGTTGTGTTAGTTTGAGGTGTACAGGATAGTGATTCAGTTACACATATGCATATATTCATTCTTTTTCAGATTTTTTTCCCATATAGGTTGTTACAGAATATTGAGCAGAGTTCCCTGTGTTTTACAGTAGGTCCTTGTTGATTATCTACTTTAGATATAGTAGTGTGTGTATGTCAATCCCAAGCTCCCAATTTATCCCCCGCCCCCCACTTTTCTCCTTTGGTAACCACAAGTTTGTTTTTGAAATTTGTGAGTCTGTTTTCATTTTGCAAATAAGTTCATTTATATCATTTTTTAAAAATTAGATTCCACATAAGAGTAATATCATATAATATTTGTCCTTCTCTGTCTGACTTACTTCACTTAGTATGATCATCTCTAGATCCTTCCATCTTGCTGCAAATGGCATTATTTCATTCTATTTTATGGCTGAGTAATATTCCATTGTATGTATGTATCACATCTTCTTTAACCATTCCTGGACATTTAGGTTGCTTCCATGTCTTGGCTATTTGGAAATAGTGCTGCAATGAACACTGGGGTGCATATATCTTTTCAAATTATGGTTTTCTCTGGATATATGTCCAGGAGTGGGATTGCTGGATCGTACAGTAGTTCTGTTTTTAGTTTTGTAAGGAGTCTCCATACTGTTCTCTATAGTGGTTGTACAAATTTACATTTCCACTAACAGTGTAGGAGGGTTCCCTTTTCTCCACACCCTCTCCAGCATTTATTGTTTGTAGACTTTTTGATGATGGCCATTCTGACCGGTGTGAGGTGATACCTCATTGTAGTTTTGATTTGCATTTCTCTAATAATTAGCTACATTGAACATCTTTTCTTGTGCATTTTGGCCATCTGTATGTCTTCTTTGGAGAAATGTCTATTTAGATCTTCTGCCCATTTTTGATTGGGATTTTTGTTTTTTGATATTGAGCTGTTTGTATATTTTGGAGATTAATCCCTTGTTGGTCGCTTAGTTTGCAAATATTTTCTCTCATTCTGTGCGTTGTCTTTTCATTTTGTTTATGGTTTCCTTTCATGTGCAAAAGCTTTTAAGTTTAATTAGGTCCCAGTTTTTAATTTTTGTTTTTATTTTCATTACTCTAGGATGTGGATCCAAAAGATATTGCTGCGATTTATGTCAAAGAGTATTCTGCCTATGTTTTCCTCTAAGAGTTTTATAGTGTCTGGACTTACATTTAGACCTTTGAATCATTCTGAGTTTATTTTTGTGTATGTAGTTAGAGAATGTTTTAATTTCATTCTTTTACATGTTGCTGTCAAGTTTTCCCAGCACCACTTATTAAAGAGACTATCTTCTCTCCATTGTGTATTCTTGTCTCCCTGTCTTAGATTAATTGACCATAGGTGCATGGGTTTATTTCTGGGCTTTCTATCTTGTTCCATTGATCCATATTTCTGTTTTGTGCCAGTACTATACTTTTGATGACTGTAGCTTTGTAGTATAGTCTGAAGCCAGGGAACCTGATCCCTCCGGCTCTGTTTTTCTTTCTCAGGATTGCTTTGGCTATTTGGGGTCTTTTGTGTTTCCATATAAATTTTAAGGTTTTTTGTTCTATTTCTGTGAAAAATGCCATTGGCAATTTGATAGGGATTGCATTGAAACTGTAGATTGCCTTGGTTAGAATAGTCATTTTGACAATATTGATTCTTCCAATCCAAGAATATGGTATATCTTTCCATCTTCAATTTCTTTCATCAGTGTCTTATAGTGTTCAGAGTACAGGTCTTTTGCCTCCTTAGGTAGGTTTATTCCTAGGTATTTTCTTCTTTTTGTTGCAGTGGTAAATGGGAGTGTTTCCTTAATTTCTCTTTCTGATCTTTCATTGTTAGTGTATAGGAATGCAAGAGATTTCTGTGTATTAATTTTGTATCCTACAACTTTACTGGATTCATTGATACACAGATAATGCTAAAGATGCTACCAGAAAACTACTAGAGCTCAAAAGTGTTGTATTATTAAGAGGCAGTATTAAATATTTTATTTTTTAGGTTTCTGCATAAGTAAAAAATAAGGTACCTAGATAATTAGAAGCATAGATCTGTTATATGATACTGAAATACATCATATAATGCTGTTTGTATTTCAGGGGATTGCCAGATTTAGTTCATAGGATGATAAGAGATTTTGAAACAGTCTGGGGACACTTAGCCCATCACCACTCAAGCCTATATTAGTAAAGATCAACATGAAGGTTAAAAAAGTCCTTCAGATTTCTTTGGAAAGGATTGTTAGTATACTAGTTTCTGTGTACACACAATCACACACACACACACACACACCATGGGAGAAGGGTGATTCTCTATCACATAAAGCCAAAAGAAGTGCTTAGAGGATTTCTCTTGCAACCTCTGAATTATTGTGAATGTGTAGGTTGATACCTAACCATCTGTTGAGATCTAAAGTTAAAAGCCTTGGGATGGTTGGGACCTGGTTGTAGGGGATTAAAGAGAGGAGACAGGCAGCATTGGGAGCCAGCTGACCTTCCACTGATATAAGGGCAATATACGTGGTTCTGGTGAGCAAGATGTCTACCTGTAGAAGGGAGCTGTGATAGTTTTAATCTATGGTCACAAATTTCTTTGATATCTTCCAGTCAAGAAGTAATATATCCAGTCTCTTTGAATTTGCGTGGCTTATGACTCTTTTGATCAAAAGGATTTGGCAGAAGTGAAGCTATATGATGCCCTACGCTAAGTTATAAGTGCAATGCAGCTTTCAGGTTTCCTCTGGGATATTCCTTTTTTTTTTTGAACCCTGAACTCCAAACAATTGCTCAGTCTTCAAGCCACATGGAATAGCTACATATAGGCATCCTTTTCAACAGCCACTGCTGAGCACACAGAAAATAGGCAGCATCAATTGCCAGCCGGGTGAGTGAGCCATCTTGGACATCCATCCATCCAGGTGAGCCTTCAGAGGGCGACTATCAGAGCCAGCATCTAACCACAATTGCATAAAAAAGCCCAAGTGAAAACTGCCCAGCTGAGTCTTTTCCAAGTTCCTGATCCATAAAGCAATAAGCAAGATAAAATAGTTGCTTTAGACAGATCAGTTTTAAAGTAATTTATTATAGAACAATAATAACTGGACCACAAATCGTCTGAAATCTCAAGAGAAGGTTTTAAGATGGATGATAGTTTGTAGTTTTTATATTATACGGACTGGAAGAATTTTTTATTATTTCAAAAGTAGAGCCATTAATATATTGTTTGAGGATGTCAAGAAAAGCAATGAGATTGTCTTAGATTTCATTCTGGGAGGAAAGGTACATCCCCTAGAGCTGATTAAAAATAGCAGATATAAAAAATAATTATGTTGCTTCCTTCTAGCATCAAGCTGAGTCCAGTTTACTTAATAAATCAGGTTCCAGCTCCATCATCATATGTTGAAATTCATATGTTCTGATTAAGTTTTTAAAGGCCTCTATCAAAACATTTATTTTGGCATAAAGGAGGCATCTTCATAAGCCCTCCTTAACCCATTTTTAGTGATTATCCAGTTAACATTGGGTTAGTCACAGATGGTTCAATAAAAGACATCCTTTTGAAGGAGATGTCAAGTCTCAGGAAGCCAGATTCAGTGAACGCCTCAACAAAGAGTGGAATGGAAAGAATCGGGAGAGAAGAAAAACACAAAAAACAATGATTTTGTATTTTTCTAATTTCACTTACATACAGTAATTATCTTATACTTGAATTATCTTCTGTTTCTTTTTAGTGACCCATCTTCTTCCCTGAACTACTAAAACAATGCAGTTTAGGCTTCCACTGTGACTGACCCACAGTGGTGGAATCTCACTGGGCATGATTCACCCCCAGTATACTCACACAGCTTTAGAAAACTTAAAAAGAATTTCTCTTTGCTCTAAATTAACTTATAAAAATAATTATCTTTTGCTCCAGTGCCCTACATATATGATTCAGTGTAGTAGGTCATATTCTAAGGAGACCCCAGTGACTCACATTCTTCTACAATCTCTTCCATCCTGAGTGTGGGTGGAACCGTAAATATGTTGACTTATCACTCTTGTGATAAGGTTTGTGAAGGGAGATGATCCTCCTTGGCCCTGACCTAATCAGGTGAGCACTTAAAGAAACAAACTGCAAGAGGAATTCCATGTGAGGGAGATTCTCTGTCTCTGGCTTTGAAGATTCAGATACTGAGGCTGGAGGGGGAAGCAGGTGGCAAGGAGTGTGAGCACCATCTAAGATCTGAAAGCACCCCAGCCAACACCCAGCAAGAAAACAGGACCTAAGCCTATTACCATAAGAAGCTGGTTCTGCCAACAGCCTGAGTTTGGAAGCAGGTTCTTCCCCAAAGTGCTGCTGGCACCTGATTTCCACCTAAAACCCTGAGGCTCAGGCCAGCTACCTCAGGCCCAGACCTGCTATGTAAGTACTGTGAGCTGATAAGCAGGCATTATAATTAAACTGCTAATTTTGACATACCTTGTTCACAGCAATAGAAAAGTAATGTAGGCAAACAGATCATAATTCTACTCTAATGCAGTTCTAGAAACATATAATTGTGTCTCAACTTTTTTTAGCATTAGGAGTCACTTTTGTATTAGGGTTAACGAGATGAAATAAAGGCCAAGTACACCTTGATAAAATATTTACCATGGATCTTTGGGAATTATTAGCATTGAATACATTTATCTATTTCTAACAACTTTTCTACCCCAAGAATATGCTTTATCTCACTGTCCTCTTTCATAAACCTTGGCATGTCAGCAAATAGACTGCTTCGAAGAATTTTTTTTTTTTTCTTTTTTGGATATAGTTGCTTGTGGTAGTCCCTTATGATCCTTTGTATTTTTGTGGTGTCTTTTGTAACTTCTCCTTTTTCATTTCTAACGTTATTGATTTGAACCCTCTCCCTTTTTTTCTTGATGAGTCTGCCCAAATGTTTATCAATTTTGTTTATCTTTTCAAAGAACCAGCTTTTAGTTTCATTGATCTTTTCTATTGTTTTCTTCATCTGTATGGCATTTATTTCCTCTCTGATCTTTATGATTTCTTTCCTTCTACTAACTTTGGGTTTTGTTTGTTCTTTTTTCTCTAGTTGCTTTAGGTGTACAGTTAGGTTGCTTATTTCAGATTCTTCTAGGTAAGTTTGTATTGCTATAAACTTCCTTCTTAGAACTGTGTTTGCTGCACCCCATAGGTTTTGGATCATCATGTCCATTTTCATTTGTCTCTAGGGGTTTTTTTATTTCCTCTTTGATTTCTTCAGTGATCTATTTGTTGGTTAATAATATTGCATATATTGTTTAGCTTCCATGTATTTGTGTTTTTTACAGTCTTTTGGTTTTTTTTTTTTTTTTTTAGTTGATTTCTAATCTCACACTGTTTTGGTCATAAAAGACGCTTGATATGATTTCAATTTTCTTAAATTTACTGAGGTTTGCTTTGAGGCCCAGCATGTGATCTATCCTAGAGAGTGTTCCATGTGCAAAGAATTTAAATAATAATGCTGGCCAAACTCACCAAAATACACTGGTTACTTCTTCTTTGGGCAGAACTTTTGTTTCAACTTATACTCCAATAGGACATGAGTCTCACCCTCTTTCCTCTTTTGTAATATTTTTCTCCCTAAATGTTATTTGTTCTTTTGGAAAGGTGCATCATTCATATACGTATCTTTGTGTCTCCCTTTGGTTACATATGAACATTCTGATACTATTGTCCACTTCGATGCTCGCCAGTCTCCACACAGCCATTGGCTGAGTTTCCAGAGGGTATGGTCCAGGCCCCTCAACAGCCCCATTCAGTAAGTGACTAAATAAGGTTCCCAGGGAACTCCTTTACTCTTTATGAAAACACTTTCCTCCCCTCAGAGGCTTAATACCTTTGCTGTTGCCAAGTGTGACCATGCCCTGAGGTTAACCACTGAGGAGCAGAGAGCCTCTATGTGTCTACTGTTGACAACTCTATCATGTAGGGCTTCTCTACAGGTAATGGTGGCAATAAAAGTAGCATCCATCTGGCAAATGACCAAAAGAATGACACAAGCCATTTCTATAACTCTTCTGGCTAGGAAGTGAAAGGATAGACGGAGGCTTCAGATAGAGGACTTAGGCATGACAGAGATGATCTGTGGTGTCACACAAACCAATTCTAGAACATCCCAGCGCTCATCACCTTACACATGAATATCTATAAAAGACCATCATTACCTATGTTTCACCTCATAGTTGACACTATGAAAACACGAAACACAGCTCACCCTGTGGTCACTTACCAGAGGATTCTTCCTTAGCTGTATCTCTTATACCCTTTAATCCAAATCAAACCTCCATCCCTCCTCAATCTCTCAAATTTTTCCATAGTGACCTCTAGAACTCATGGTCTGATATCATCTAATCTTAATATTCTCAATCTCTTCTCTGAATGAACCCTATGCCTTCCAGTTTATGCAGAGATTAACTTGAAATTTATCACAGAGCTAAATGTAAAAGGTGCTACTATAAAATTTTTAGAAAAAAATAGGAAAAAATATTGCTACATTTGGGTTAGACAAACAATTATTTGATACAAAAAAAATGAAAAATTGGATTTCATAAAATTATAAGTTTTGCTCTTTGGAAGACACTGTTAAATGAAAGAAAACAAGCCAAACACTAGAAGAAAATACTTGCATGTTACATATGTGACCAAGGACTTGTATTCAGCATAAAGAGCTCTCAAAACTCAACAATAAGAAAACAATCCAATAAAAATGGGCAAAAGATTTTAACAGACACTTCACCAAAGTCATACAAATGGCAAATAAAATAAGCACATGAAAAATGCTCAGCATCAGCAATCATTTGGGAAATAAAATTCACATACACACAATAACCTGTATGCAAATATTTTTAACAGCTTTACTCAAAATAACTTGAAACAACTGAAAAGTCCTTCAGCTGGTGAATGGATAGACAAATTGTGTGGTATATCCATCCTATAGAGCAATGAAAAGAACAGACTCATTACATGCAATAACAGACATAAATCTCAAATACATTATGGTTAGTGACAGGAGCCAGACCCAAAAGATTACATATTCTATGATTGAGTTTATACAACATTCAGGAAAAGGCAATTTCTTTTCCCATTCTTATTGAGAAATAATTGACACACATCACTGTATAAATTTAAAATGTACAGCATGATGATTTGATTTACATATATTGTGAAATAATTACCACAATAGGTTTAGTTAATATCCATCATCTCATAGAGATACAGTAAAAAGAAAAGGGGAAAAAAATCTCCTCGTGATGAGAACTCTTAGGAGCTACTCTCTAAGCAACTTTCCTATATATCACACAGTAGTGTTACTTATAGTCATCATGTTATACATTACAACCCTTGTACTTGTGTATCTTATAACTGGGAGTATATACCTTCTGACCACCTTCCTCCAATTCTCCCTCCCCTCACGCACAGCCTCTAGTAACCATAAGACTAATCTCTTTTTCTATGAGTTTGTTGGGGTTTTTTTTTGAAACAAAAATTTAGATTCTACATATAAGTGAGATCGTACAGTATTTGTCTTTGTCTGACTTACTTCACTTAGCATAAGTAGAAAAGGCAAAATTTTAAGAGAAAAGAATAGATCAGTGTTTTCTAGACATTAAGGGTGGGAAAGTAGGTGACTAAAGATGGACAGGATAAGTGAATAATTTGGGTGTGAGGGAAGAGTTCTGTGTATTGAATGTGGTGTTGGTTTACACAACTGTGCATTTATAACAATTCATACAACTGCTCTCCTATATTAATACTATGTATTTGTGTCACCTTTTTTTTTTTAAGGTTAGACTATAAACGTCCTGCATAGGTCTTTCATTTACCTAGAGTTTCTACTTATTCGTTATGTTTTCTTACTGATTAAAGAAACTTGTGCTTCTGTATAATGTAATCTACTTTATGAACATAAACTTATTTTCTGGAACTTATGCATGGAAATAATCTTGGAATTTATTTTAATTCCTGATCTAGTTTAATTATTGTTTCTTGTTGCCCAAGTCTCTTGAAACACTCTTACTTAAATCTCTTCATCAGTTTTACTGAAGTTGAGATTTCAAAATTGATTCAAAGGAAGTAAATTGTTAAGAACTACAACTATTGTCTCATGCTCTTGTTTAATGATTTAAGGGTGAATAATACAAGTTAATTTCTCCTGAAATATTGAAGGCACTGCTACATTGTATTCTGGTATCTTTTGCTAATTTAATATCTTATGAAAGATTTTCTGCCCTTTATATGAAATCTGTACATTCTTTGTTCTATATCTCTTTCAGAAGTTTTTATTATCTTCTTTACTCCTTGTGTTCTACAGTTTCACTGTGATATGTCTAGATGTGGATTTTTGTCACTCATTGTACTAGCCATTCAGTAGATGTCTTCAAGGTTATGAAACTTTTTTCAGATATGGGAAATTTTTTTGTTATTTCTTTGATTTCTTCTCCCAGTCTCACAATACATCTTAATTTTCTTCTCTCTTTTTGGGAGAGCTATTAGAAGAAGGTTAAATTTCATGTATTTTCTTGTGTTTCTCGTATTGCTTCATATGTCCTAAGTTTTCTCTTACATTTTTCATCTCTGAAATTTTGTTCTTTGAAATAAAAGATTTGCTTGAGTCTCTTTTCTAGGTCTCCTATTAAACTGTTTCATTTTGGCAAACACATGTTGGATTTCCAGGAATTATATTCTTATCCTCTGATTATTCTATTTACATAATAGCTGCTAAAATTTTAATACCTTTTCAAAAATTTCTATCACAGTATTAATCAGAATTTCCCTGAATTATTCTTCTCCATTAGCTTAAATATATAGCTTTCTTCAAGCATCATTTTTCAATTTGTTTATTTTAATTCTTATCTTTGGGCAGATTGGTTTGTCTCTAATCTCAGGCCATTCTGGTTTTCTTCTCATGTCTACAAAGAGAAATTTGATCAGTCAAGAAAAATCCTCTATTATTGCTCAGCTTTTTGTCTGTGAACAGGAAGTATTGAGTACCAGACTATACTTTTCCACTAACTTTTGATTTGGAAATTATGTCAAGGTAATAAAACTTTGTAAAACTAAAAATGGTACGCAGAACACCCTTATATTCTTCACCCAGTGCACCTGTCATTAGCATTTTACCTTATTGTATTTGCTCTATCTGTAGACGTATTTTGAAGAATATAGCCTCTCCCTTTGAAAAACAAGTTTCTCATTGTGTGTTTGGCTAATATTTCGTCATGATTAAATTAAGAATATGCATTCGCTGCTGGGATATTGAATAGTGAAGTTGTGTCCTTCTCAGGGCGTCACATCTGGAGCCACATATGACCACCTGTCTCTTGTTAGTTATGTTAATTGTGATCCACCTGCTCTAAGTGTTATTTGATTTCTTCACTGTATAATTATTGTTTTTTCTTCTTGCAGCTAATAAGTAGTCCATGGGGAGATACCATAAGACCATGTACATATCTTGATCCTCATCAAAATTTTCCCTTGATTTAGCATTCATTGATGAATCTTGTTTGATCTAATTTAGCCTGATGGTTACAAAATAATGATTTTATTCTGCATTTGTCAGCAAACCATTACATTCTGTTGTAAGCAAGAACCCTCCATTCTACTCTGTTTATTTATGTGCTTATTCATCTTGTTCATATTTGGTATGGACATGAATTCCTATTTTTCCATGATTTAATTTTTTTTTACTGTATTTAATTATTTTGATGTTCATACTGCCCTAAATTTGCTAGCTGGAGCCCCTTTAAGCTGGTTTCTATGTCCTTGTGACATTCTCTGATCATTTTTGTGGCACTTCCTTTACTCTGTTATAGCAAAATGAGCCATATCATCTTGTACCTTCTCTGTCCCAACCCTGAAATAAGCCTTTTCTCTGAAGTCTTCGTTCCTTTTAGTGAGGAATAGTATTAGAGACTAAAACCTCAGCACCAGGTATGCTCACTGCTCTTGGGTGTCTTTACTTCTTGGCCATCTCAGTGGACTTACCTAAGAAATACCCGAATACATATATACATAATACAAATATAGTAACATGTATATATTTACATGTGCATATAAATATACACATGCACATACAAATATAAAATTCATACAAATCCTTCAATTCCAATCCACAGGAATACCATCCCCCATTCTATATTTGAATATCTCTGTCTTCACAGTGAGAACCCTGGTTCCCAGCAAAATCAATACAGTGACATTTGTTCAATCCAATATTAGATGCAAAATAGTTCAGAATTGCTTCACCTGTACCACTGCAATAAACAAGCATGCTGCAGTGAATTCAGGATTCCTCACCAACTCTTCCCTTTGCTACATCCAACCCTGCCACAAACTGATATTATATAGTCAAATACTGTGTTCACAAATTACTTGGATTCATTCTTTTCTCTATTTTTCTGTCTTCCTTCTCCCCTCCCTCTGCCCTTCCCTTTCTTCCTCTCTCCCCTCCTTTCCTCTCTTTCTCCTTCCTTCCTTCCTTTCTCCTTCCTTTGATTAATTCTTTATCCCTTCAGTTTGGGTATAGTCTTCACTTGCAATACAAAGAGGATTAACATTTGTTTCAGTTTGTTTTCATTTTTTGTTCCACTCCTTCCTATTTTTATTGATTTAAATTCATTTTTTTATTTTAAAGGGTATTAACATATTTTCAAATTCAAAAATGTAATAAAAGATGCCTCAGAGGTGTCATTCCCTACCTTCAATACTATTATTCCCACCACCTAACCTCAATCTTTATTTTCTTTCCTTAGTTTCTCTTTGAAATGAAAAACAGATACACGTTCTTCCGATATTTCCTTTTCTTACGTGAAGACTAGAACACTATATAAGAACTTTTAAAGTTTATGTTTTAATTTAACAATTTTTCCTAGAACTCACACTCTATCAGTTCATAGAGACCTTCCTCATTCTGTTGCATGCCTGTATAGTGCTCCACTATGTGCATATTTTGTTTCAGGTGTGCAGCAAAGTGATTCAGTTATACATACATATGTATCTATTTTTTTCCAGATTCTTTTCCCTTACAGGTTATTGAGTAATAATTCACCATGCTATACAAAATATTGAGTATAATTCACCATGCTATACAGTAGGTCCTTGGTGATCTATATAGTAGGGTATATGTGTTAATCCCAAACTCCTAATTTATTCATCCCTCCCTCCTCTTTGGTAACCATAAGTTTGTTTTCTATGTCTGTGGGACTATATATATGTGCACACATATTTTTGCATTGTTGGTGTGGTATATCTTCAAGATCAATTTCTAAAAGCAGGGTTACTGTATCAAAAGACAAATGTGGTTTTGTTAGATAGTACCAACTTTCCTGCAATCGGTATAGAATCATTTGCATCCCCACTAGCAATATAGAAGAGCACCTATTTCCTCAGAGCAACAAGTTATATTTTGGTGAGCCTGGACAGTGTACAGGCAGTGAAGCTGAGCACCATCTTTCTCTCTATCAAGAGCAATATATGGTACACTTTGGGCTCTCACATTTTTAAATTAAAGAGTAGGTTTTTTTGTTTTGTTTTTTAGGCTGTGGGAAATTTTCACCTACAACAGTTGTTCTATGTTTTGGGAGGTCGGAGTAGAGGTAGATGTTTCTTTTGCTGTCTTCAAATTATTCCTTCCTAACCCAGTCTCAGTTTTCATAACCGTGCATTTAATGAATGACAATACTGGGAAATGTTGGCTTTGTGGATTGACATTATTTCATGAGTCAAAAGACTTCTGCTCATTGAAGCCTAAAGAATCTTTAAATTGGCGTCTATATGAAAATAAGGCAAAACAATAGACATATATTTAGAAGGTAAAAAAGCATCTCAGGAATTTTCCTCTGATGAATAAGGTGATATTAGCCGATATTCATGCTAATAGCAGACTATGATAGGTATAATTTTCTTTCACTTCCTTTGTTATTTTAGGATTTATTGATAAGTTCACTCAGCTCATTTTATTCTCAAGGGAGGAAGACAACCATTTATTAATGTAGGTGGTTCTCACCATCACCAGTTTGTTTGTGTTGGTATATTTTCTAGGGAGGACAAACAACTATCAGGTATTCACAAATATCTGTTGAATGGATAAATAATTAAAGACATCTTTTGACATGGGAGAAAACAATTTTATTTTATTTTATTTTTTTAAACATCTTTATTGGAGTATAATTGCTTTACAATGGTGTGTTAGTTTCTGCTTTATAACAAAGTGAATCAGCTATACATATACATATGTTCCCATATCTCTTCCCTCTTGCATCTCCCTCCCTCCCACCCTCCCCATCCCACCCCTCTAGGTGGTCACAAAGCACCGAGCTGATCTCCCTGTGCTATGCGGCTGCTTCCCACTAGCTATCTATTTTACATTTGGTAGTGTATATATGTCCATGACACTCTCTCACCCTGTCACATCTCACCCCTCCCCCTCCCCATATCCTCAAGTCCATTCTCTAGTAGGTCTGTGTCTTTATTCCCGTCTTGCCACTAGGTTCTTCATGGCCTTTTTTCTTTTTTTCCTTAGATTCCATATATATGTGTTAGCATACTGTATTTGTTTTTCTCTTTCTGACTTACTTCACTCTGTATGACAGACTCTAACTCCATCCACCTCATTACAAATACCTCCATTTCATTTCTTTTTATGGCTGAGTAATATTCCATTGTATATATGTGCCACATCTTCTTTATCCATTCATCCGATGATGGACACTTAGGTTGCTTCCATGTCCTGGCTATTGTAAATAGAGCTGCAATGAACATTTTGGTACATGACTCGTTTTGAACTATGGTTTTCTCAGGGTATATGCCCAGTAGTGGGATTGCTGGGTCGTATGGTAGTTCTATTTGTAGTTTTTTAAGGAACCTCCATACTGTTCTCCATAGTGGCTGTATCAATTTACATTCCCACCAACAGTGCAAGAGTGTTCCCTTTCCTCCACACCCTCTCCAGCATTTATTGTTTCTAGATTTTTTGATGATGGCCATTCTGACCAGTGTGAGATGATATCTCATTGTAGTTTTGATTTGCATTTCTCTAATGATTAATGATGTTGAGCTTTCTTTCATGTGTCTGTTGGCAATCTGTATATCTTCTTTGGAGAAATGTCTATTTAGGTCTTCTGCCCATTTTTGGATTGGGTTGTTCGTTTTTTTGTTATTGAGCTGCATGTGCTGCTTGTAAATCTTGGAGATTAATCCTTTGTCAGTTGCTTCATTTGCAAATATTTTCTCCCATTCTGAGGGTTGTCTTTTGGTCTTGTTTATGGTTTCCTTTGCTGTGCAAAAGCTTTTAAGTTTCATGAGGTCCCATTTGTTTATTTGTGTTTTTAATTTCCATTTCTCTAGGAGCTGGGTCAAAAAGAATCTTGCTGTGATTTATGTCATAGAGTGTTCTGCCTATGTTTTCCTCTAAGAGTTTGATAGTGTCTGGCCTTACACTTAGGTCTTTAATCCATTTTGAGTTTATTTTTGTGTATGGTGTTAGGGAGTGTTCTAATTTCATACTTTTACATGTATCTGTCCAAGTTTCCCAGCACCACTTATTGAAGAGGCTGTCTTTTCTCCACTGTATATGCTTGCCTCCTTTATCAAAGATAAGGTGACCATATGTGCGTGGGTTTATCTCTGGGCTTTCTATCCTGTTCCATTGATCTATATTTCTGTTTTTGTGCCAGTACCAAACTGTCTTGATTACTGTAGCTTTGTAATAAAGTCTGAAGTCAGGGAGCCTGATTCCTCCAGCTCCATTTTTCGTTCTCAAGATTGCTTTGGCTATTCGGGGTCTTTTGTGTTTCCATACAAATTGTGAAATTTTTTGTTCTAGTTCTGTGAAAAATGCCAGTGGTAGTTTGATAGGGATTGCATTGAATCTGTAGATTGCTTTGGGTGGTAGAGTCATTTTCACAATGTTGATTCTTCCAACCCAAGAACATGGTATATCTCTCCATCTATTTGTATCATCTTTTATTTCTTTCATCAGTGTCTTATAATTTTCTGCATACAGGTCTTTTGTCTCCTTAGGTAGGTTTATTCCTAGATATTTTATTCTTTTTGTTGCAACGGTAAACGGGAGTGTTTTCTTAATTTCACTTTCAGATTTTTTGTCATTAGTGTATAGAAATGCAAGAGATTTCTGTGCATTAATTTTGTATCCTGCTACTTTACCAAATTCATTGATTAGCTCTAGTAGTTTTCTGGTAGCATCTTTAGGATTCTCTATGTATAGTATCATGTCATCTGCACACAGTGACAGCTTTACTTCTTCTTTTCCGATTTGGATTCCTTTTATTTCTTTTTCTTCTCTGATTGCTGTGGCTAACACTTCCAAAACTATGTTGAATAATAGTGGTCAGAGTGGGCAACCTTGTCTTGTTCCTGATCTTAGTGGAAATGGTTTCAGTTTTTCACCATTGAGGACAATATTGGCTGTGGGTTTGTCATATATGGCCTTTATTATGTTGAGGAAAGTTCCCTCTATGCCTACTTTCTGCAGGGCTTTTATCATAAATGGGTGTTGAATTTTGTCGAAAGCTTTCTCTGCATCTATTGAGATGATCATATGGTTTTTCTCCTTCAATTTGTTAATATGGTGTATCACGTTGATTGATTTGCGTATATTGAAGAATCCTTGCATTCCTGGGATAAACCCCACTTGATCATGGTGTATGATTCTTTTAATGTGCTGTTGGATTCTGTTTGCTGGTATTTTGTTGAGGATTTTTGCATCTATGTTCATCAGTGATATTGGCCTGTAGTTTTCTTTCTTTGTGACATCTTTGTCTGGTTTTGGTATCAGGGTGATGGTGGCCTCGTAGAATGAGTTGGGGAGTGTTCTTCCCTCTGCAATATTTTGGAAGAGTTTGAGAAGGATAGGTGTTAGCTCTTCTCTAAATGTTTGATAGAATTCGCCTGTGAAGCCATCTGGTCCTGGGCTTTTGTGTGTTGGAAGATTTTTAATCACAGTTTCAATTTCAGTGTTTGTGATTGGTCTGTTCATATTTTCTATTTCTTCCTGGTTCAGTCTCGGCAGGTTGTGCATTTCTAAGAATCTGTCCATTTCTTCCAGGTTGTCCATTTTATTGGCATAGAGTTGCTTGTAGTAATCTCTCATGATCTGTATTTCTGCAGTGTCAGTGGTTACTTCTCCTTTTTCATTTCTAATTCTATTGATTTGAGTCTTCTCCCTTTTTCTCTTGATGAGTCTGGCTAATGGTTTATCAATTTTGTTTATCTTCTCAAAGAACCAGCTTTTAGTTTCATTGATTTTTGCTATTGTTTCCTTCATTTCTTTTTCATTTATTTCTGATCTGATCTTTATGATTTCTTTCCTTCTGCTAGCTTTGGGGTTTTTTTGTTCTTCTTTCTCTAATTGCTTCAGGTGCAAGGTTAGGTTGTTTATTCGAGATGTTTCCTGTTTCTTGAGGTAGGCTTGTATTGCTATAAACTTCCCTCTTAGCACTGCTTTTGCTGCGTCCCATAGGTTTTCGGTCATCGTGTCTCCCTTGTCATTTGTTTCTAGGTATTTTTTGATTTCCCCTTTGATTTCTTCAGTGATCACTTCGTTATTAAGTAGTGTATTGTGTAGCCTCCATGTGTTTGTATTTTTTACAGATCTTTTCCTGTAATTGATATCTAGTCTCATAGCGTTGTGGTTGGAAAAGATACTTGATACAATTTCAATTTTCTTAAATTTACCAAGGCTTGATTTGTGACCCAAGATATGATCTATCCTGGAGAATGTTCCATGAGCACTTGAGAAAAATGTGTATTCTGTTGTTTTTGGGTGGAATGTCCTATAAATATCAATTAAGTCCATCTTGTTTAATGTATCATTTAAAGCTTGTGTTTCCTTATTTACTTTCATTTTGGATGATCAGTCCATTGGTGAAAGTGGGGTGTTTAGGTCCCCTACTATGATTGTGTTGCTGTCGATTTCCCCTTTTATGGCTGTTAGTATTTGCCTTATGTATTGAGGTGCTCCTATGTTGGGTGCATAAATATTTACAATTGTTATACCTTCCTCTTGGATCGATCCCTTGATCATTATATAGTGTCCTTCTTTGTCTCTTGTAATAGTCTTTATTTTAAAGTCTATTTTGTCTGATATGAGAATTGCTACTCCAGCTTTCTTTTGATTTCCATTTGCATGGAATATCTTTTTCCATCCCCTCACTTTCAGTCTGTATGTGTCTCTAGGTCTGAAGTGGGTCTCTTGTAGACAGCATATATATGGGTCTTGTTTTTGTATCCATTCAGCCAGTCTGTGTCTTTTGGTGGGAGCATTTAATCCATTTACATTTAAGGTAATTATCGATATGTATGTTCCTATTCCCATTTTCTTAAATGTTTTGGGTTTGTTATTGTAGGTGTTTTCCTTCTCTTGTGTTTCTTGCCTAGAGAAGTTCCTTTAGCATTTGTTGTAAAGCTGGTTTGGTGGTGCTGAACTCTCTCAGCTTTTGCTTGTCTGTAAAGGTTTTAATTGCTCCATCAAATCTGAATGAGATCCTTGCTGGGTAGAGTAATCTTGGTTGTAGGTTTTTCTCCTTCATCACTTTAAGTATATCCTGCCACTCCCTTCTGGCTTGCAGAGTTTCTGCTGAAAGATCAGCTGTTAACCTTATGGGGATGCCCTTGTGTGTTATTTGTTGTTTTTCCCTTGCTGCTTTTAATATGTTTTCTTTATATTTAATTTTTGATAGTTTGATTAATATGTGTCTTGGCATGTTTCTCCTTGGATTTTTCCTGTATGGGACTCTCTGTGCTTCCAGGACTTGATTAACTATTTCCTTTCCCATATTAGGGAAGTTTTCAACTATAATCTCTTCAAATATTTTCTCAGTCCCTTTCTTTTTCTCTTCTTCTTCTGGGACCCCTATAATTCGAATGTTGGTGCGTTTAATGTTGTCCCAGAGGTCTCTGAGACTGTCCTCAGTTCTTTTCATTCTTTTTTCTTTATTCTGCTCTGCAGTAGTTATTTCCACCATTTTATCTTCCAGGTCACTTATCCGTTCTTCTGCCTCAGTTATTCTGCTATTGATCCCATCTAGAGTATTTTTAATTTCATTTATTGTGTTTTTCATCGTTGCTTGGTTCCTCTTTAGTTCTTCTACGTCCTTGTTAAATGTTTCTTGCATTTTGTCTATTCTATTTCCAGGATTTTGGATCATCCTTACTATCATTATTCTGAATTCTTTTTCAGGTAGACTACCTATTTCCTCTTCATTTGTTAGGTCTGGTGTGTTTTGACCCTGCTCCTTCATCTGCTGTGTGTTTTTCTGTCGTCTCATTTTGCTTATCTTACTGTGTTTGGGGTCTCCTTTTCACAGGCTGCAGGTTCGTAGTTCCCGTTGTTTTTGGTATCTGTCCCCAGTGGCTAAGGTTGGTTCAGAGGGTTGTGTAGGCTTCCTGGTGGAGGGAACTAGTGCCTGTGTTCTGGTGGATGAGGCTGGATCTTGTCTTTCTGGTGGGCACGTCCACGTCTGGTGGTGTATTTTGGGGTGTCTGTGGCCTTATTACGATTTTAGGCAGCCTCTCTGCTAATGGATGGGGCTGTGTTCCTGTCTTGCTAGTTGTTTGGCATAGGGTGTCCAGCACTGTAGCTTGCTGGTCATTGAGTGAAGCTGGGTCTTGATGTTGAGATGGAGATCTCTGAGAGATTTTCACCGTTTGGTATTACGTGGAGCTGGGAGGTCTCTTGTGGACCAGTGTCCTGAAGTTGGCTCTCCCACCTCAGAGGCACAGCCCTGATGCCTGGCTGGAGCACCAAGAGCCTTTCATCCACACGGCTGCTGCTGCTGTGTGTTTTTACCACCAGTAATGTCTCCCACCACGGAATGGACACGTCCTCCCGGGAGAACACACGGTGCGCCTCAGGCTGGTGCAACGTCACGCCGGCCTCTGCTGCCACAGGCTCGCCCAGCACTCCTACCCCTCCCTCCCCCTGGCCTGAGTCGAGAAAACAATTTTAAATCAAAGTCAAGATACGTAAAGAAATTGGAGAAATTCTAGTTTTATCTTTTCAGTTAATTAAATTAGGAAAACATAAAATTTTGCCCTAATAACATATGTAAACTATCACATTGCTACACGGTGCATTTAATTTCATTTTTAAAGTAAAGCACAACAGTGATAATTTGTCCTTCCTTTGAGTTTAGCCCAAAATGCAATTTTTAAATCGTAACTTATTTAACAAGGCTAGCCCCTGTCTATAATCTTCAAAGTATATTGGATGATGAACATTTTCAAATAATTACATGGTCTACAATTCTTGGTTCCCCTACATTTACACCTGCTTTCAAACTCACTGAACTGCATTTGATGAGGCTGCATTTGGTCCAAAATCTTTCTTTGGGTACATAATTGAAACTGTTCTACCAAATCTGTTTCACTTAGGCAATCTATAGTCACATCATTCTGTCAGCCACTGAGAAATACCTATGCTGCCACAGACACTTAGCTCTTGTTTTGAAATGCCATTTAATCTCTCTTCTAGGGTGTGGGTGACATTCAACCCAACTGTTCAGTGACAGTTCAGGACGTCAGGTTCCATGATGAAAAACTGAATATTCCAATGGGTGCAATCTCTGGGCATTACGAGTAAGAATACAGACATGAGGATATTGCATAAAAAGGAATATGAAATAGTGGTCTCCAATTTCAAAAACAGGTGTTTATAAAGCTTAAAGTGAAGACTTCCATCTGCCCAGTCAGTTACAGCTCTCAACTGTTTGGCTCTCTCTTCTTCCAACAGGGACATAACGAAACATCAGAGGGATTAGAGACTTGCATAAACAGATACTAAGTACAGTCCTTTCAACTAAATTTTTATATATTTTTACTCACTTACTTAGAAAATGATTGATGCATTTCTCTAGGCAGGCATAGAGCTATAATGGCCAGCTTGTCTGTCTTTATTCTGTACAGAAGCAAATCTCCCTCTAGGCTTTCTTTATAAGTACACATTTACACAAAATGGAAAAATGAAAAAAAAAAAAAAAAAAAGGTACCAGTTCACTAGAGGAATTAATAACAGAAAGGACAGGACAGAATGTTTTGTTAAGGTGGATGTCAGGGTGCATATAAAGAAAAGTAGATGATGTTCTTAGAGTGAGTCCAAAGTAAATGAAAGAAAAATGGATGGAAATTGCACAATTTTTCTTTAGAATGTACCTACTAGTAATGCTAAAGAACTTCTCAGCAGCCCCTCTGGTGAAAATGTGAGCTACAGATGGAAACTATTTTCTTCAGTTTTCATTTAGATGAAGGCCTCTGAGAAGCAGTATTATCTTTTGCCATGATCAAAGCATGGACTCTAAAAATGCCAAGAGAGAATGGCTTCTAGACATGGCACAATAGAAGAATTTTGTACTCCTAGACAGAAAATACAGGCCTAAGTCTCACTGCCTTATCCTTTTTGTGACCTTAAACTAGTCTCATAAACTGTGTCATACATCTGCTTTCTCAAGGGCAAAACATAGCAATGAATAATCTCTATGCCACAAACATTTTCAAAATGACCAAATGAGAATACATTTTGTCAGCCAGAAAGTGTTAGATAAATGAAAGGTGTTACAGAAACCGTGTACTCTACACAAGGAAGACTTCTCTGTTACCTGGGTTGGGTTAGTTGCTCTATCCTATATCTTCTCATGACATAAAATGCTTCTGTCTGGCTCAGACACATAGTGGTAACATGATGTGATAAGTGCTCTTGAAACTTGAAGACAATGAGCTAATATGGAGAAGCGAATGCACCTGATTTACTTCTGTATCTCCAGTGTGTAAAATAGTGCATGTCACTTAATAGGCACTCCATAAATTCATGATCATATTATTGTATGGCCAAGTACAATCAATTTGGAATAAAATGTGAATACATCTATTTATACAGCATACACAACATCAAAATTGTTGGACAAAAAGGTAAACACAGAAACTGTAAGGTTATTCCATCATTCCCCCATTCTAATCGAAATTAGTTCCCTATGCACGTAACTATAAAAAATACACAATCCATGAAGACCACAAGACAACACGAGAGGATTACATTACCAGCTAATGTAATCTGAAACAAGGGTTGGCTGAGTATTTGGAAATAATAGGTTCAGAAAAATTCAAATATCACTTTCTGGCAAGCAAAAGAAAAGTCAGAGAAAAGGAGAAAGTAAAAGCACATAGAAGAAAAATACAAAAATGTGAACTTGATTCAAGAACAGGAAAACTGATTGTCTCATTCTATTCCTTTATTTTTTATAATTTAATTTTTATTTTATATTAGATTATAGTTGATTTACAATGTTGTCTTAGTTTCGGGTATACAGCAAAGTGATTCAGTTATACATATACATATAGCAATTCTTTTACAGATTCTTTTCCCATTAGGTTATTACAGATTATTGGTAGAGTTCCCTGTGCTATACAGTAGGTCTTTGTTGATTACCTACTTTATATATTGTAGTGTGTATATGTTAATCCCAAACTCCTAATTTATCCCTCCCCCCAACTTTTCCTCTTTGGTAACCATAATTTTGTTTTCTGTGAGTCTGTTTCTGTTTTGTAGATAAGTTCATCTGTATCATTTTTTTAGGTTACACATATACGTGATATCATATGATACTTGTCCTTCTCTGTCTGACTTACTTTACTTAGTATGATAATCTCTAGGTCCATCCATGTTGCTGCATACAGCATTATTTCATTCTTTTTTATGGCTGAGTAATATTCTATTGTATATATATACCACATCTTATCCATTCCTCTGTTGATGGACATTTAGAGTGCTTCCATGTTTTGGCTATTAGAAATAGTGCTGCAATGAACATTGGGGTGCATGTATCTTTTCGAATTATAGTTTTCTCCATATATATGTCCAGGAGTGGGATGCTGGATCATATGGTAGTTCTATTTTTAGTTTTTTAAGGAACCTCCATACTGTTCTCCATACTGGTTGTACCAATTTACATTCCCACCAACAGTGCACAAGGATTCCCTTTTCTCCATACCCTCTCCAGCATTTACTGTTTGTAGAATTTTTGATGATGGCCATTCTGACCAGTGTGAGGTGATACCTCATTGTAGTTTTGATTTGCATTTCTCTGATAATTAGTGATATTGAGCATCTTTTCATGTGCCTCTTGGCCATCTGTATGTCTTCTTTAGAGAAGTATCTATTCAGGTGTTCTTCCCATTTTTTGACTGGGTTGTTTGTTTTTATGATGTTGAGCTACATGAGCTGTTTGTACATTTTGGAGATTATATTATTTTATTCTTTTTATATATAAATTTATTTATTTATTTATTTTTGGCTGTGTTGGGTCTTCGTTTCTGTGCGAGGGCTTTCTCTAGTTGCGGCAAGCAGGGGCCACTGTTCATCGCGGTGCGCGGGCCTCTCACTATCGTGGCCTCTCTTGTTGCGGAGCACAGGCTCCAGACGTGCAGGCTGAGTAGTTGTGGCTCACGAGCCTAGTTGCTCCGCGGCATATGCGATCTTCCCAGACCAGGGCTTGAACCCGTGTCCCCTGCATTAGCAGGCAGATTCTCAACCACTGCGCCACCAGGGAAGCCCTATTTTATTCTTTTTGATGTGATGGTGAATGGGATTGTTTCTTTAATTTCGCTTTCTGATCTTTCATTGTTAGTGTATAGGAATGCAAGAGATTTCTGTGTATTAATTTTGCATCCTGCAACTGTACCAAATTCACTGATGAGCTCTAGTAGTTTTCTGGTAGCATCTTTAGGATTTCCTATGTATAGTATCATGTCATCTGCAAACATCTTTTCCAATTTGGATTCTTTTTTTTTGTCTTTTTTTAAAAAAAATAAATTAATAATCCTATGTTTTGTTTTGTTTTTTAACATCCTTATTGGAGTATAATTGCTTTACAATGGTGTGTTAGTTTCTGCTTTATAACAAAGTGAGTTAGCTATACATATACATATATCCCCATATCTCTTCCCTCTTGCATCTCCCTCCCACCCTCCCTATCCCACCCCTCTAGGTGTTCACAAAGCACCAAGCTAGTCTTCCTGTGCTATGCAGCTGCTTCCCACTAGCTATCTATTTTACATTTGGTAGTATATATAAGTCCATGCCACTCTCTCACTTCATCCCAGCTTACTCTTCCCCCTCCCTGTGTCCTCAAGTCCATTCTCTACATCTGCATCTCTATTCCTGTCCTGCCCCTAGGTTCTTCAGAACCATTTCTTTTTTTTTTTTTAGATTTCATATATATGTGTTAGCATACGGTATTTGTTTTTCTCTTTCTGACTTACTTCACTCTGTATGACAGACTCTACGTCCATCCACCTCACTACAAATACCTCCATTTCATTTCTTTTTATGGCTGAGCAATATTCCATTGTATATATGTGCCACATCTTCTTTATCCATTCATCTGTCGATGGACACTTAGGTTGCTTCCATGTCCTGGCTATTGTAAATAGAGCTGCAATGGCCATCATCAAAGATCATATGGTTTTTAGTCTTCAATTTATTGATGTGGTGTATCACACTGATTAATTTGTGTATATTGAAAAATCCTTGTATCCCTGGGATAAATACCACTTGATCATGGTGTATGATCCTTTTAATGTATTGTTGGATTTGGTTTGCTAGTATTATGTTGAGGATTTTTGCATCTATGTTCATCAGTGGTATTGTCCTGTAATTTTCTTTTTTTGTGGTATCTTTGGTTTTGGTATCAGGGTGATGGTGGCCACATAGAATGAGTTTCAGAGTATTCTATCCTCTGCAACTTTCTGGAAGAGTTTGAGAAGGATAGGTATTAGCACTTCTCTAAATGTTTTCTAGAATTTGCCTGTGAAGCCAGTTGGTCCTGGACTTTTGTTTGTTGAAAGTCTTTTAATCACAGTTTCAATTTCAGTACTTGTGATTGGTCTGTTCATATTTTCTATTTCTTCCCAGTTCAGGCTTGGAAGGTTATTTCTTTCTAAGAATTTGTCCATTTCTTCCAGGTTGTCCATTTTATTGGCATAAATTGCTTGTAGTGGTCTCTTATGATGCTTTGTATTTCTATGGTGTCTGTTGTAACTTCTCCTTTTTCATTTCTAATTTTATTGATTTGAGCCCTCTCCCTTTTTCTCTTCATGAGTCTGGTTAAAGGTTTATCAATTTTGTTTATCTTTTCAAAGAACCAGCTTTTAGTTTCATTGATCTTTTCTATTGTTTTCTTCATCTCTATTTCATTTATTTCTACTCTGATCATTATGATTCCTTTCCATCTACTAACTTTGGGGTTTGTTTGTTCTTCTTTCTCTAGTTGCTTTAGGTGTACAGTTAGGTTATTTATTTGAGATTTTTCTTGTTTCCTGAAGTAAGACTGTATTGCTATAAACTTCCCTCTTAGAACTGCTTTTGCTGTATCCCATTGGTTTTGGGTCATCATGTTTTTATTGTCATTTGTCTCTAGGTATTTCTCATTTCCTCTTTGATTTCTTCAGTGATCCATTGATTATTTAGTAACATGCTGTTTAGCTTCAACGTCCTTGTGTTTTTTACAGTTTTTTTTTTTTCTTGTACTTGATTTCTAATCTCATAGCATTGTGGTTGGAAAAGATGCTTGATACGATTTCAATTTACTTAAATTTACCAAGGCTCACTTTGTGGCCCAGCATGTGATCTATCCTGGAGAATGTTCCATGTATACTTGAGAAGAATATGTATTCTGCTGCTTTTAGATGGAATGTTCTATAAATATCCATTAAGTCAATCTGGTCTAATGTGTCCTTTAAGGCCTGTGTTTCCTTATTGATTTTCTGTCTGGATGATCTGTCCATTGATGTAAGTGGGGTGTTAAAGTCCTGCACTATTATTGTGTTACTGTTGATTTCTCTTTTTTTTATTTTTATTTATTTTTTTTATTTTTTCAATTTCTCTTTTTATGGTTGTTAGCATTTTCCTTATGTATTGAGGTGGTCCTATGTTGGGTGTATATATATTTACAATTGTTATACCTTCTTCTTGGATTGATCCCTTGATCATTATGTAGTACCCTTCCTTGTCTCTTGTAACAGTCTTGATTTTAAAGTCTATTTTGTCTGATATGAGTATTGCTACTCCAGCTTTCTTTTGATTTCCATTTGCGTGGAATATCTTTTCCCATCCCCTCTTTCAGTCTGTATGTGTCCCTAGGTCTGAAGTGGGTCTCTGGTAGACAGCATATATATGGGTCTTGCTTTGTATCCATTCAGCCAGTCTATGTCTTTTGGTTGGAGCATTTAATCCATTTACATTTAAGGTAATTATCGACATGTGTATACTTATTGCCATTTTGTTAACTGTTTTGGATTTGTTTTCGTAGGTCTTTTTTCTTCCTTTCCTCTTTTGCTCTCTTCTTTTGCGATTTGATGGCTATCTTTAGTGTTGTGTTTGGATTGCTTTTTCTTTTTTTTGTGTGTATCTATTGTAGAGTTTTGGTTTGTGGTTACCATGATGTTTTGAAAGAGCAATCTATATATGTACAAGATTGTTTAAAGTTGCTGTGAATATTGTGCATTTGTACTCTCCTCTTCTCATGATTGCTAATTTTGATATCATATTTGTGTGTGGAAGATCTCCTTCCTTTACTGTATGTTTGCCTTTAACAGTGAGCTTTCCCATTCGTGATTTTTTTTTGTTTCTAGTTGTGTCCCTTTCTTTTCTGCCTAAAGAAGTTTCTCTGGCATTTGTTGTAAAGCTGGTTTGGTGTTGCTGAATTCTCTTAGCTTTTGCTTGTCTGCAAAACTTTTGATTTCTCTGTCAAATCTGACCAAGAACCTTGCTGGGTTGAGTATTCTTAGTTGTAGGTTTTTCCCTTTCATCACCTTAAATATATCATGCCACTCCCTTCTGGCCTGCAGAGTTCCTTCTGAAAAAATCAGCTGATAACCTTTTGGGGGATTCCCTTCAATATTATTTGTTGTTTTTCCTTTGTTTCTTTTAATATTTTGTCTATGTCTTTAATTTTTGCCAATTTGATTAATAAGCGTCTTGGGGTATTCCACCTCGGGTTTACCTTGTATGGGATTCTCTGTGATTCCTGGACTGTTTCCTTTCCCATATTAGGGAAGTTTTCAGCTATTATTTCCTCAAATATTTTCTCATGCCGTTTCTCTCTCTCTTCTCCTTCTGGGACACCTATAATGCAAATGTTGGTGCATTTCATGTTGTCCCAGAGGTCTCTTAGACTGTCCTAATTTATTTTCATTCTTCTTTTTTTATTGTGCTCCACAGAAGTGATTTCCACCATTCTATATTCCAGCTCACTTATTCTTTCTTCTGCTTCATTTATTCTGGTATGGATTCCTTCCAGTGTATTTTTCATTTCAGTTATTGTATTGTTCATCTCTGTTTGTTTGTTCTTTAAAGCTTCTAGCTCTTTATTAAAAATTTCTTGTATCCTCTCTGTCTGTGCCTCCATTCTTTTTCTGAGATCTTGGATCATCTTTACTATATCATTACTCTGAATTCTTTTTCTGGTAGATTGCCTATCTCTACTTCACTTAGTTCTTCTGGGGTTTTACCTTGTTCCTTCTTTCTGGAACATATTTCTCTGATGTCTCATTTTGTCTAACTTTCTGTGTTTGTGGTCTCCATTCTCAGGATGCAGGATTGGTTCTGGTGTCTGCCCCTGGTGGGTGAGGTGGGTCCAGGGGCTTGTGAAGGCTTCCTGGTGGGAGGGACTGGTCCTGACCCCTGGTGAATGGAGCTGGGTCTTGTCCTTCTGGTGGGCAGGCCCATGTCAAGGGCTTTGTTTATAGGCTGCTATTGGCTCAGGACAACTTTAGGTAGCCTGTCTGATGATGGGTGGAGCTGTGTTCCCACCATGTTGGTTGTTTGTCCTGAGGTGTCCCAACATTGGAGCCTACACACTGTTGGGTAAGGCCAGGTCTTGGTGCCAAAATGGTGACCTCTAGGAGAGCTCACTGTGACGAGGATTCCCTGGGGCCTCTGCCACCAGTGTCCTTGCCCCCGCAGTGAGCCACAGCCAACCCCTGCCTCACAAGGAGACCCTCCAAGAACCCCCAGGTAGGTCTGGCCCAGGCTCTTATGGAGTCACTGCTTTGCCCTGGGTCCCAGTGCACATGAAAGCTTGTGGACGCCCTCCAAGAGTGGAATTTCTGTTTGTTTGTTTGTTTTCCCCAGTCCTGTGTAGCTCCAACTCAAGCCCCACTCACCTTCAAAGCCAAATGCTCTGGGGGCTCCTCCTCCTGATGCCAGACCCGCCCCCCCCCGCCCCCCCCAGGCTGGGGAGCCTGACATGGGTTTCAGACCTCTCACTCCTGTGGGAGAACCTCTGCAATATAATTATTTTCCAGTTTGTGGGTTGCCCACCTGGAGGATATGGGATTTGATTACATCACAAAAGTGCCCCTCCTACTGTCTCGTGGCTTCTTCTTTGTCTTTGGATGTAGAATACCTTTTTTGGTAGGTGCAAGTCTTTTTTGTTGATGGTTGTTCAGCAGTTAGTTAGTTGTGAGTTTGGTGTTTTCGTGAGAGGAAGTGAGCTCAAGTCCTTCTACTCCTCCATCTTGTCTCTCCTCCCCAATTTTTAAGTTTAATAGTAGGAATATGTTTTTCTTTTCTCTTTTTCCCTTTTCCTTTGTGCTTCATCTAGTTTCATTTGCTCATAGGGTGCAGTGTAGAGGCCTTGTACCTGGTGCTTCAGACCAGAGTTCGTCGTGCAAAATGGCTGCACCTGGCAGTTGAGCTCAGCAAGCCATGTGAGGAAGTGTTGCACATGACACTCTCATTCCATTCCTTTAAGTGTTCAATGAGTGAGCATATATTTTCCGAATATCCCAATGATTCCATAGGTGATGTTTTATTCTAGGAAGTAAGTGACATCGTTCCCAATATAGTGGCCCAAGAATACATGGATAAGGAAGAGAGCCCCTTAGATTGGTACCTTGGTAACATTTAGTGACTTTTATAGTTCATGTTGTGTCCCACTAGTTAAACTTGAATTTGTAAAACTTTGTAAAACTTTGTGTAAGGTATGTTAGCAAGTGAGAGCATTGTTAGAGCAGTTTTCCAGGGTTTCCTGTGGTCTCAGGCGTCCACAAGAGAAAGATGTCATCAAGGCAAATATACTGACCAGAAAACTGACAGAAGGATGTACAGATTTGGGTATTATATATGATTCAAACCCAATTCTTTGATTGATAGCTTATTTTAAATAATGATATCCTAGGGGAAATAGTAAACATTATCATGCATTATTTGATGATTTCATTGTTCTCTCCCAACTTAGATAGACTTATCCAACTAAGATAGATAGACTTATTTGATTGTTCTTTATTATTTCTACCAACTTTTTTGAGTTTTCACCATTCAAATATTCATAACAAACATTCCTCTTTTGCTCCTCATTATTTATTACTTAGCCAATTAAATACACATGCTCCTTTAATCTTATACATAAATTTCTCCAATTTTTGTGTCATTATTTTTCTTTGAACCATTTCCATACGTTTAGCATTTCTTCTCAATATCTGACTCACCTTTGGGAATGTTTGTTAGGTGCTGAGAAACTACTAGAAGACCACCAGTTAGGGCTGATGACCTAACCAGAGAGAGTGATGAAAAGAAGAGATTTAAATTACTGAGTTTTTGTTTGTTTAAATAATACATTTTATAGGTGGTAAAGAAAACTGCCCTGTACCTTACTGAATGGTTGACTTTTTTCATCCATTTCATTTTAAACAATTTCTAAGTTTCTTAGGAATGTCATGAACTAGGGAAAAGAACACTAAAGCAGGACTCTGAAAACCTGAGTCTTAGGGACTCTGCAAAATATGATCTTAGTCATCATGAAATTTTTCATTACTTACTTTTATAAATAAGGAAATAGTATTAACATTGTAATACTTGCCTTGCCTTCTGTGTAGAGCTGTTGTGAGTTCCAAAAAGATACTAGTGATAAACATGCCTTGTAAACTATATACTACATTAAAATTATAAAGTAGGATTAGTCCTCCATGCTTTGCACATTGGCTTAAACAACAGGTAACATTGCTACTATTTCATGCCATCATTTATATCGAGTTTAACTCAGTGACCATGAATTCACATAAAACCATAAGAATCTGATGAGAAAGTATTTCATAGGTGACATCTCAAGCTATTACTAGGAAGAGGTTTGAGAAGGTTACAAATAGCCACATTAAAGTCAGGGAATGACTAAGCATTTGAAAAGAGAAGAAAGAATGTGATTATTTTATTAGAAGGAAAGAATGTGATTATTTTATTAGAAGGAAGATGAGAGGTCATAGATTAAAAAGAAACAGGAAGCTCAGAAATGGGAAAAGAAGCGTCATGGAGTCAATTAGGTGCAGAAAGGCTGTTGCAGATGGCCAGAGGAAGCGTGGGAGAGCAGTCTTCTGGGATCAGGGCTCAGACAGTTGCAACAGACTGTGACTGAGGCTGAAGACTGTAAATCAAAGGCACTGAGGGGGAAAAATAACACCCATAGAAACATTACTTTTTACCTCATGTCCCAGCCCAATTTTAACTTTTCCTTTTAGAATATGCTTAAAAACATTGCCCTAAAATTTAAAAAATCTTATAGTTAAGTTTTAAACTTTTTCTACATATTTACTACATACCCAGAATTTCCCAATAAAATAATAGGGGAAAAACAGAAATTGTTTGAATTAATACCAGCTTAAAATTCTTGCTCACACACAGCAAGAGAGTCTACCAAATGAGTTGGTGTTGTCATATTCCTTCAAGAGAAGCCTCAGCAAGTTCAGTAACTGGACAAAAAAAAAATCCTGTCAGGCTTAATATGTTAAAAATCTTGTGCGAAGAAAGTTTAAAAAACACCCAAAAAACAAAGGTTCTCTGAGTTCATAGCATTCTCATCATTCACCTAATAACCCAGCTTTAAAAATTCAGACATTCACAATATATTTCTACCAAATCATCATCCGCAAAGTCTCTCAAATCCTGTCTTTCCTCTTTATCCTTAAAGCAACAGTGGAATTAATGATTTTGTTCTCTTTCTGTGGGGAGGGGTAGCTACCCCATCAGCCTCCTCTCTACTTTCCTGACAAACAGGCTATGCTTATCTAATTGTTCTCCTGAATATCTTTCTGTAAATGGCAGTTTTCAAATGTTGGTAACAGGACTACTTTATACACTTAAAAAAATTACTGAGGACCCCAAGGAATTTGTGTTTGTGTGGGTTATCAATATTTACTCTGCAGATGGTCCTTACTTCATATGTTACCACATTAACTCAAACTCAAGTATATGAGAGATTTTACCTGAGTTATCACAAGGCTGTGCAAAAAGCAAAGACAGAGTTCCAAGGTGCCTAGGTTTTGTTTAGCATAGTACAGTGTAAATGGAAGACGGAAGATTGCTTGTACTAGAAATTAATTATAGTTGAAACATTTATAAAATATTTAGTCACCAATTTATTTAAAAATAACAATAACTCATTAATCCCATGTTAACATAACTAAAAACTATGTTTTCCAAAAGAAAAAAAATTAGCAAAAAGCACCTCATCTTACCTTTTTGCAAATTTCTTTAATATACGGCTTAACAGAAGACAACTGGAATTCTCAAATCTAGATCTGTATTCAGTCTGTTGAGTTCTGTTTAGTTAAAATATATGAAGAGAATATGGACTAAACAGCTGTGTAGTTGGAAAAAAGAGAATTTTTTTTTAGTTTTTTCAGATAATTATAAATATTATTTGATCTTACATCAAAACTCAACAAGAGGTAGAGTCTTAAAGGTTAGATGTAATTAAAGAATGTGAAAATATATCAAGTAACTTTTTATAATCTTTTCCATTAAAATCCATTGATTTATCTTGCATTTTAAAGGATTTTACCCATGCAACAGTTTTTTTTAGCATAATGAAATAGTCATTTGGAAAACATTAATTCACTGAATTATGCCAATCTTTGAAATGTTGACACTTTTCATTATAAAATATCAATAAAACAGCATTCATCAATCCCACTGATCTCATCAGAAATGACTTTAAGTATTAGGAAGCCATTAGGCTATCAGAGGCAAATACAAATTTTCCAAAATTCCAATTTTTCTTTGAAAACACAAATGTTATTATTTGCAACAAATACTCTTATTTGTTTTCCTTGAAGTGACAGCCTCACTTCATTCATTTTTGCAATATATATGTCAATACCCAAGCATGAGTAACAGTATTTATTATCTGTTATTCTTTCAAGTAAAAATTATTTTCCATGAACCTATTCAGCTAGACACTCCAACAAAAAAGTTCTTTCTTGAGACAGTTATGGTTTGCATAAAAAACTGCTTTATGTATACTTCCCATTTTACCACACAGAATATGAAAAAAAATTTACTCGAGGGTCATGATTTAATAAAATCAATAATTTGTATTATTTCACCAAGGACTTTCTTAAGTGACACTGGATCTTTGTTTTTAACTGCAAGAATATAAAGACTACTAGTACTATTTGGTACTCCTAACTTCATGTGGGCTAAGACACCAGGAGTTTTACCCATCAGTGCAAATAGCAAGCCAGTGAAAAAAAAAAAAAGCAAATAATGTCAGTATTATGAAAAAAAAAAAAAAAGTTTTAACTTTGCAGACCCCCTGAATGTGTCTTAGGAACTCCCATGGAGCCACAGACCACACTTTGAGAATCACTGCCTTTAAACAAATCTGACCATATCAGACCCCTGCTTTAAAGACTTTCATCTTTTGTCCTAATGTCAAACAAATACACTTTCAACCTGATGTACAGAACTTTGACAATCTGGACGCCAGCTGCCTTTAGACTCTTGGCTGCCATTCCTATTTCACATGCACTCTTTGCTCCCAGCACCCTGAGCTACTCACTAAGCATCTCACTCTGTGCCTTTCATCACTCTGGGCTTATGTGCAAGTGTTACTTTCTCCCTGATACCTTTCTATCTAGCTCTGTCTGAAAAAACTCCTGATTCTTTAAAATCTAATTCAAATGTTGACCAGAGTTGGATACTGCTTCCCCTGGGCCTTTAGAGTACTTCATTTATTCATTCAACAAAATATTGGGAGCATCCATTCATCTTAGGCACTATTCTCAGAGCTGGGAGAACAGAGCTGAACAAGACAGAAAAGAACCGTAATCTAACCTATTAGAACTGATCTAATAGAACTTAAATATTCAGGCAGTGATAGGCAAAATAATAATAATAATAATAAACAAAAAATAAAGTCATATGGTTTCAGATAGTGATAATTGCTATGAAAAAATAGGATAAAGGGATGGAGAATCACCGGGTAAGTCACAGATATTAGTTAAAATGTTCAGAGAAGAATTCTCTGTGGCAGTAATGTTTGATCTAAGACCTGGGAGATTTAAAGGAGTGAGTCAAGTCAAGAAAAGGGAAACGACTTTCTGGAAATGAACTTAGGGTGCTGGAAGAATAGAGAGAACCCTAAACCACAGAACTGATCATGACAAAGAGGCAGATGCTGAGGGGATCCATCCAAGTGAGGGAAGTGTAGGAGACAGAGGAAGCCTGAAAAAGCTCCAAGAGGACCCACAGTGCCTGTATGGATGGCAGTGTAAGCACAGGTGTGGCTGCAGTGGTCTATCCACTGGAGAAGTCTGTGGTTTAGGGCCCAGGGGAAGCCTCCAAGCCTAGTTCTCAGGTCTCAAAGATGATTCCTTGAGCAACTATATATCCTGTAATATTTTTTTCCTTGAACTAGCTAACTTGGTTCTATTATTCATTGCTAAGAACCCTGACTGATATAAGAGTCTTAAGTACACACACATGTACATATATATGCACATATATACTTGTACATATATATATTTATATGATATTTAAAGCCTTGGGACTCATGACAAAATCTAAGGAGTAAATGTGGGGTGAGAGAGCAAAAGTGAACTCTTTTTGCTGCCTTTCAATAATTTGTTATCTCCCCACATGGATCAGGTCAGCTAATAAACTCCTTACTGATAGCCCCTTCAGTTCCACCAATTTAAGACAATTATTCTACTTGCTTGTACCCATTTTCCCCAAATGGCATTTTATCTTTATATTCTCTGCCCACCACTTACTCCACATACCTAAGTTTCCCCTCTCTCTTAAGTCAGGTTCTGATCATCTCAGGTGGTGTGAGATGTTGTAAAGAAACAAACATGGGAGGTTGAGGCTCCAAGAAACTCAGGAAAGCAGAAGGCCTTTACTAATATCCGAGGGGAAGGGTCAAAGAAAAGATAGGAGTCCAGTGAGAGCTGGAGCCTTGGCACCAACGAGAAATTCAGAGATGAAGCAGGGAAGAGATGAAGCCGCCTGTTGGTCAGAGCAGGGTAGAGAGGAATGCATCTGGAGAGGCAAAGTGAAGAAGAAATCACGTATCCTGGTCTCAGTCTGCTCCAATTGCCATAACCAAGTCCCACAAACTAGGTGGCTTAAACAACAGAAATTTATATTTTCTCACAGTTCTGGAGGCCAGAAGTCCAAGATCAAGGTTCCAGCAGTGTTGTGGTCTTCTGAGGTCTCTCTCCTTAGCTTGCAAATGGCCATCATCTCACTGTGTCCTCACATGGTGTTTCCTCTGTGTGTGTATCCCTGGAGTCCTCTTGTATGTCCAAATTTCCTCTTCCTATAAGGACACCAGTCAGATTGGACTAGGGACCATCCTAATGGCTTTGTTTTAACTTAATCACCACTTTAAAGACCTATCTCCAAATACAGACACACTCTGATATAGACACACTCTGATATACTAGGAATTAGGACTCCAATATATGAATTTTGAGTGGACACAATTCAGCCCATAACAACCCTCAATGTTAGTCATTTACAATTCTTATTTATCAGTTGTTTTTTTTTAAGAATATCTATCATCCTCACTTTTCTTACCTGCTTATTGCCTGCCCCCTGTAATTCCCTGTTCATTTTTTACCTGGCTTATCTGGGTGAGACATAGTTTCCTTTTTTTCTAAATAATCACTAATTTATTGGTATTTTACAATTTGAAAGACTTTGTAAATGTTTTCATGTTTTATCTCATTTAATAATTAATTATCCTTGTGATATGGATGTTATTATTTTAGGCCCATTTTTTAAATGAGGAAACTGAAAGATATAACAATTAAGCAATTTTCCCAAAGTGGAAGAGTTACTAATTGGTGAAGCCAGGGTTCAGACTGCAGAGATCTGATTCAAGAACGTGGGCTCTAATCACCAAACAACATAGGCTGTTCCCTTAATCATGTCTGAACTATGATCTAGAACATAATTGCTGATCTTATCTTCCTTTCCTGATAATTTACGCATGAAATTAGTGCTCTAAAAAGCAAATGCTAGAAAAAGTCCTTACATAATGTATTAGTTTTCTATTGCTGTATAACAAATTACTAAAGCTTAGCAGGTTACAAGAATACCCATTTGTTATCGCAGCTTCCATGGTCAGTGTTACAGGCTCAGTACAACTGGATTTTCTGCTCAGGGTCTCACAAGGGTGAAATCAATGTGTCAGCTAAGCTGTGTTCTCATCTGAGTCCAGGATCCTCTTCAGCGTTCATTCAGGTTGTTGGCAAAATTAGTTCTTTGCAGTTGTAGGGCTGAGGCCCTCATCTTCTTGCTGGCTATTGACTGGGGGCCACTCTCAACACTTATCAGCTTCTCTCTGTATGGCCCTCTAACGACATGGTAGCTTACTTCTTCAAAGCCAACAAGAGAATCTGTCTCTCCAGTCTCAAAGGTGGAGACTTATATAACATAATCACAATCACAAGGATTACAAGACACTACTATGAACATTATGTGAAAAATTGGACATCCTAGAAGGAATTGATCAATTCATAGAAACACGCAAGCTAAGAAACCTGAATCATGAAGAAATAGAAAATCTGAACACCCCAATAATAAGTAAGAAGATTGAGTCAGTAATCAAAAACCTCCCAAAAAGTCCAGGACAAGATAATATCATGGATGAATTCTACCAAGCATTTAAAGAAGAATTAATGCCATTCCTTCTCAAACACTACCAGAAAAATTGATGAGAAAGGGACACTCCCAAGCTCATTTTACAAGGCCAGCGTTACCCTGATACCAAAGCTAAATAAGGACGCTACAAAGAAAAACAAAATGAAAACAAACAAATAAAAAAAACTACAGGCTAATATCCCTCAAGAATTTGGATGCAAAAATTCTCATTAAAATATTAGCAAACTGAATTCAACAACACATTAAAAGGATCATACACCATGATCAAGTGGGATTTACTCCTGGAATGTAAGGATGGTTCAACATAAGCAAATCAATAAATGTGATACATGATATTAATAGAATGAAAGATAAAAATCATATGATCATCTTAATAGATGCTGAAAAAGCATTCAATAAAATTCAATATCCCTCATGATAGAAACTCTCAACAAAGTGGATTAAACATATCTCAAGATAATAAAGGCCATATATGACAAGTCCACAGGTAACATCATACTCAAGAGTGAAAAAGGTTGAAGCTTTCCCTCTAAGATCAGAAATAAAACAAAGGACGCCCAATCTCACCACTCCTATTCAAAACAGTACTGTTAAGTCCTAGCCAGAGGAATCAAGCAAGGAAAAGGAAACCCTGATGTGCTGTTAGTGGGAATGTAAATTGGCAGAGCCATGATGGGAAACAGAATGGAGATTCCTCAAAATATTAAAAATAGACCTACCATGTGATCTAGCAATCCCACTTCTGTGTATATATTCAAAGGAGATTAAATAAAATCCTTATCTGAAGAGATATCTGTATTCCCATGTTCATTGCAGCATTATTCAATAGCCAAGATATGGAAACAGCCTAATTGTCCATCGATAGATGAATGGATAAAGAATGTGTGATATATATATTCAATCATGAGAAAGAAGGAAATCCTGCCATTTTGCAACAACATGGATGGACTTTGAGAGCATTATGCTATTTTATATGTCAGACAGACAAAAAATACCATATGATCTCATTTATAAGTGAAATTTAAACACACTGAACTCATAGAGAGATTGGAAAATTGGTTGCCTGGGGCTGAGGGGTGGGGAAAATGGAGAGATATTGGTCAAAGGGTACAAACTTTAAGTTATAAGATGTATAAGTTCTGGAGATCTAATTACAGCATAGTAACTATGGTTAACAATATTGTATCATATACTTTAAAGTTGCTATGAGTAGAGCTTTAATGTTCTCATCATAACAACAACAGCAACAAAATGGTAATTATGGGAAGTGAAGGATTTGTTAACTAACCTTATTGTGGTAATCATTTTGCAATATAAATATGTATCAAATCGTTTACTTTACTCAAAGTCTACCAATTTAAATGTTAATCTCATCCCAAAATACCCTCACAGAAACATCCAGAACAACGTTGGACCAAATATCTTGGCACCACGACCCAGACAAGTTGACATATATAAAATTAGCCATCACACCCACCCACCCACTCTGATTTTGGATAGAATCACCCAGTCATTGTACTTTTTTAAAACAAAGTGGCAAACTTTTTAGTTTTTCAGTTTTTTACTCTTAAGATCAGTGATTTATGGGACACTAATGTAGAATGCCTCAGAGTGAACCCTGTAATCATTAAGGATGTCTTCAGGCAATTACAAGGAAAGGTCAAGGCAAAGCTACTGTTGAATACTAAAATCATGTTGAATTTAAAATGAGAGTTGCTTCTACCCTGGTGAGATTCATCCTGACTCATTGAAGTAGGATTCATTAAGATGGATAACCCAAGTTCTACTTGTTTTATAAATCTATCATTTAAAAATATTTAGAAATTACCAGCAGCATTCCCCAGCCTGAGCGGTGGAGAAAAATGCAATATGGACACTGCCCTTAAAGCACTTATAATCTAGTAAGGGGAAAAAACGTAGAAATCAATACACGGTCACATGCACACACCACACACATTTCTGGTAAATGTTGTTTTTTAATCATTCAGAGAATGAGGTTCTCAGTAAAAAATGGAGAGATGCTTAGCCATGTAATTCATCTTTCCTGGAGCCAAGGAAAAATAAAAATGAAGGCTGGGAGGTAAAGATGGATAAGATTTGAAAAACTGAAGGAAACTGGAAAATCCAAACAAGGTGACAAAAATAGAAAGATTAATATAGCTTATCTGGGAGTAAATAGAAGATGGCTTGAGGGAGAATAAACTTGGTATTGATGGGACCTTCAAGTTTCACAAAATTTGCAAATGCCACTTACAGTTCATTTTACCTTCCATAAATTCAAGGATATAAATACTGAAAAATTTATGAACGTTCTTCAGACAGTTAATTGTCTTTAAAATACAAAAGCGAAGTTTCTAGCTAGAAATCATCACCTGTCTGACCTCTTTACTTTCCAATAATTTGCATTACCATCAATTTCAGTTATTTCTCTTCCCTGAGCCACTCTACACAAAGTGAAAAATAATTTATTAGGTCACAGGAACTCGTGTATACTTAAAAAAAAAAAAAGACCAAAAATGTCTCTTTGATCTCCAGATTCACTCCCAAGCTAAGTGACTTTCACTCCTGAACAACAGTTTTACAATATGTACAATCAGAATACCTATCACAAAAATGGAAGAAACCACACATCCCAAAGAAGCAATGTCATTTATAGCACTGTATTTAAGATTGGGAGCTCTGGACCAAAATTGCCTGTGGAGTGCTTAGAATTTAGTAGCCAACATGATAACTTCAATTAATTTATAGATATTAATCCTATTTACTATAAAAAAAAAACAAATTATACACCACCTGGGGTAGCATCAACTAATTGACAGTGCTGAAAATTTAACTGAGAAATATAAGATGCAAAAGGGAGCTTTGGAAAGTTTTTTTTAAAAGAAAGATGAGGATAAAAGATGAAGAAACCAAAAGGTTTATAATAGCATTTTTCTCCATCTTAACATGCTGAAATTTTGCAAGCGTTATCAGATTAGAACAAACAGATATAATGATCCTTTTTTGGGAGGAAGTTCTAGAAATTTGTTTTCCCTAATTCTTCTTTCTCAATCAGCCTATTAAAAAATATAGATGATTTCTTTCTGGGAAGCATATTGCTATTCTTTTCCATGAAATGAATTTCTAGACTCACATGTTGGTAACAGTTATAACCAGCACTCCTATAAAAGAATAAAGATTGTTTTCAGGATTTCTATGTTAGTCACCATGTAGTAGATATAGTTAATCCAAGCTGTTAAATTTTCAAGGGCACTGCTGCTCTGCAGGGCATAATGCTGATTTTCTTATCTCAGCAATGCCGCCTTTAGTTATTTTTGTGATCTTGATCCTCCTGTATCCTTTTTTTGGTAGATCCAAAACAATATTTCTTTTGTCCTGATTTTCCTCATTAGTTTAAAATAGCATTTTGACTTTGAGTGTTTCATGTGTACGTAGAAATGAATCCTGAAAACTTTCTCCATGGTGTCGTGATTAATTTGTATTCTTTAACGGGAGCTTTAAAAAAAAACAAAAAACAAAAAACTTTTCCTATTACTGAAATCATATACCTTTTTTGTGACTAAAATAAAAAGCATCTGTCAATCCAATTCTTTAGTAATGTTGATATACCATATGCATTCAACTCAGTAATTTAATGGCATAAAGTTTTTTCAAAAAGATATTTATATTTATGTATTTTTATATATTAGTGACTTACTGAACCAAGGTGAAAATATCTTGCGATTCCTTAATCTTACTAAATATTTTCAACTCAACATATTCTAGGATTTACAGCACACAAAATGTGTAAGCCTGACAGATATGTTCTAGTTACTTTTAGTTTGGTAGGCATTTTTCTACTCTATCTATCTATCTCCAAATAAAATTTTCTAAAAAGTCAAAAAATGTCGAGACCTTGTTCTGTGTTTCAATAAAGAGTCCTAATACATCTTACTAGATGGAGAATAACATTACAAACCTCCCTTGGGCTCCAAGATACTGCCAGTTGGACACTCTGACCTCTTTTACAAAAAAAGGAAATGAAAACATTCAGCGCTTTATCTATAACAGGATGCCTCTGATGGATTTGGTTATACAAGGTTATAGCTGTCAATTGGAAATGCCTAGTCTGCCTCAGTTTGAATCACCTTTCTCGTTTTTCTTCTGCAAGAAAAAGAAATCTGAATTATTCAAGACAATAGAGAAGCTTTACCCTAAACTAAGAAAAGAGGAAAATGGCAACATGTACAAATTTTCATCTTTACTCATTTTTTTAGCCATATACACTTGTGCAAATTATTCTGAACCTATAAAACTGCATGAGATTATGCTATGAAATGCTGAGCGGTAGAAAATATGATCATCAATTTGTCTCAGGGAAGCGAACAAGGGTTCCTTCAGTACTTAAGATTGAATGTATCTTAAAATCACAGATGGAAATTCTAAATTCCAGAATAGGTTAATTTGAAAAGTTATAATTATTCTACAATTAAAATTTATTCTCAATGTCTAAGAAAACTCCCTGGCAGAAATGCAATGCCATTTCATTACTTGGTATATCTCTCATAATTTTAAAAATGCCCTTTCCAAACTGTTAAATGGTGAACTGCTGAAATTATAAACCAATGTATTTGATGCTAACCACAACTAATCATTACGTAGTCTGTGTGAGCCCAATAATATGAGTTCATAAGGAATCTATGTTTTTTAAATTATTTTATATATATATTATATAACCATATATCAATTGAGCAAATAACAATACAAATGTGTCTGCAGATACAATGAAGTGTAACTATCATGCAGTACCAATTAGTGTTTTAAGAAAAAATCTATAATGTAAATATAAAAGATAGAGATGAGATTAAGTGAAGAGCATATGAACGTGGGCAATAATGAACAAGAAGTACTTTAAAGAACTTGAGCTATGTTTATGGGAGAACCCAGTGTACATCAGGAGTACAAAGAGTGCAAGAGTGACATGGGGTCTATGATCTGGTTGGGTGGGAGTGAAGCCTGGAGCAGGCAGGGGTTCACATGTGGCAGGATGTGTTCCAGGAACTAGGAGAAATTGTGAGCATCGTTGGGGGAAACTGGTAAGGAGGGAAGATAAATAGATAAATAGAATTAAATAGATGGTAGATTACATAGGACCTTGTAAACCACAGAAAGCTTTTGGACTCTATTCTAAGCACAGTAGGGACCCTGTGATAGGCTTTTAAGCAGCGGAGCTTCATAATCAGATTTTATCTTTAGGAACATTTCCTTGGCTCTAGTGGGGTAAATGATAGGAGATCAGGGTCTATCATAGAGGAATACAATACTATAGTTAGTAGACATTAATGTGGTATTTGAAGGAGATGATAATGGCCTTAAGTAGTAAAGTATCACTGAGAGTAGAGTGAGGTGAGTGGATTCCAGAGATATATTAATATATTAGTGTTAACAGTAGGAACGGGAGAATACAGAGTTAGAAAAGGTGCCTCGGGGTCTGTCTTGGGCAACTGACTGGCGAGTCTGTGTGTCATTCCCTGGCAGAATAGACTTTGAAAAGGAAGAGCCATGGGGAGCTGGGGGATAGCAGAGATGATGAGTTGCCACTTTGACATGTTGTGTAGGATGTTCCTTGGATCATGCAAGGGATCCTGGGCTGTAGGGAGTTGGATAAACAGAAAGATTTAGGAGAAGAATCTGGATTTGAATTAGAGATTTGAAATTCATTCTTAAATAAATATAATTGAAAATGGGAATGGGTGAAAACTCTCAGAGAATTATGGGAATAAAAGCAAAAGTAATTTCACAAGGCAGAACCCTAAGAAACATTGAAATTTACAGAGTAGGCTAAGAAAGAAAAGCCTGAAAGAGGACATTGTCAGAAAAGTGGGAGGAAACTTACTTTAATTATAAAAATGACCTTGGTAAAGAAATGTTTTTGTATTGCATGAGGCTAATCTACATTTTAAGAGTGTTACTCTAATATGTTGGAAAATGAATAAAAACAGAGCAATGCCTGGAGGTAGAAATATCAGGAAAAAATGAAGCTAAGGAATCACATTCATTTATCCATTTATTCACTGATACATTCAGGGGCTTCCTATTAAGGATTCATTGTGAAATACTGTAAAAGATGTTGCAGCAAATCTAAACATAAATTAAAGCACAGAGTGTGGCTTTCAGGAACTCATGCACTACAGTAAGAAATGAAACATGTGCTTTAATAAATAATTTGAGGGGGAACAGGACATGTTTCCTAAAGAAAGCATAGAAAACATACTAAGGAAGGCCAGAAAAAGAATACAGAGCCCTGCCACAGGGTCAGGCACAATGTAGATTCTCAACATACATATTGAATCAATTTGTGCCGTCCAGCTGGAGGGGTTAAAAAAAGCTTTCTGTAGCAGTTGGCATTTGCCATTAAAATAGGAGAACTCCTAATATTTAAATATAAGAGAGAGATAAATCAGTAGCAGGTACAAGGGCAGCAGCTGGAGCAACTTAATCTGGAGTAAAGATCTGAGAAATGTATTCATTTTAAAAATATTTTGAGCATCTGTCTATATTTCCTCAAGTTACAAACTAAAGAAAACAGTTCATTTTTGTGGCAGTGGCAGTTTCTGATCAAGAGCTAAAAATAACAATTGATGATGTCTAAAACACTTATAAATACATTCATATTTAATCCTCAGAGACAACTTTGATAATCAGGACAGTTATTTCTATACATGTAAACCAAGACCTGAATGGGTAAATGTAATAGAATCTAAGTCTTTGCAGTGTCCTATACCTTAAATTTTAGAATATTCTGGCCATTTTCATCATGACATTCTCAATAAATAATTCTAGACTAATTAAAAATGTATAATGCCATTAAAAGCAGATTATAATTCCGGGTCATAACAGCTGAGAATAGAAGTGCCTGAGAGAGCAAGTACAGTTTGTGTGTGTTGGGTTCTGTGTCTTGTGCATGGTGAGGGCTTCAGAAGGAAATACTGAGACGGTTTAAAGTGAAGGGCTTCAGCAGAGGCTGTGCATATTAAATAGACAAAACACAGTGTGGAAATTTAAGTGATCTGAGATTTGAGTAACCATTTGGAAGCCTAGTTTCTGGTCCTGGACTCATGATTTCATCTTAAGTCAGCTGCTAATTCTCTGAATAATAACAGTTTTACAGCATTTGCTGTATGAAGAATGCCTGTTAACTTAGATGTCTGAATTTCAAAAAGACTAATGCACAATTTTTTAATTAAGATATCTTTTGTGTTATCTTCTTAAAATAGTACAGCAGAAAGCAGTAAATTTACTTAAATTTCTAATGATCATTTTCAAATATACTGAAACTTTTATTTGAGTGGACCTGTTATATGCTACTAACATATGTCAGTACTTATAGTTTATATCTCGCTCAGTGTTAATATCCTAAGGTTATGTATAATACAAGTTTCAAATACCTGCCCCCGATATGTATTGCAATCCAATGTGATAATGCTAATGAAAAGTGGTATGTTTCCTCTTTGGTTATTTGACAAGGAACACAACAAGAGGTGTGTGAGGTGCCCCTTAGGCCATCTGCTAGCTCCCTTGATTACTCAATGTGCTCCATGGGTGCTTGAAGACAGAGCCTTGCAGAGGCATTGGGTCTGCCAAGCTTCTACTTAACCGTTCTTGAACTTATGCCAGTTTTAGCTTTCTGTCCAAAGTTTAATGCCTTTGTCAGGCACACAAAAAGTAAAATCACTTCCAGTATTTCAACTGAAGAGCATCCCTACCCAGGAAGTCAGAAGGACATTTTATATTCATGTTATGAGTGTGCAGTGGGAATAGAAAAGAGTTAACCCTGGTTCTGACATACAGATCTGACTTACTCTTAGCTAGAAAGCACTTTTCTCCTATTTTATATTTCACACCCCTATACTAAATTGTCATTGATGTTTCTCAAAATCTTAAATCTTCCTAGGAATTCTATGAGCTTTTAGAAGAAAGTAAAGCAGGATTCTTTTTTTTTCCTTTCAGGAACAAACACCCATAGATTTACAAATATTCACCTACACATGTCTTCTGAATGGCCAGCCATGCTGAAGACTTTGTTTTTTTTTAATTTTTATTTTTTTATATTGGAGTATAGTTGATTTACAATGTTGTGTTAGTTTCAGGTATACAGCACACTGCTTCAGTTATACATATACATATATCTATTCTTTTTCAAATTCTTTTCCCATTAGGTTATTACTGATTATTGAGTAGAGTTCCCTAAGCTATACACTATATCCTTGTTGGTTATCTATTTTAAATATAGTAGTGTGTATATGTCAATCCCAAACTCCTAATTTATCCCTCCCCCCCACCTTTCCCCTTTGGTAACCATTAATTTATTTTCTATGTCTGTGAGATAAAGGCCATATATGACAAACCCACAGCTAACATCACGCTCAACTGTGAAAAGCTGAAAGCATTTCCTCTAAGATCAGGAATAAGACAAGGATGTCCACTCTCGCCACTTTTCTTCAACATAGTTTTGGAAGTTCTAGCCATGGCAATCAGGGGAGAAAAAGTAATAAAAGGGATCCAAATTGGAAAAGACAAAGTAAAACTCTCATTGTTTGCAGAGACATGATACTATACATAGAAAATCCTAAAGATGCTACTAGAAAACTAGTAGAGCTCATCAGTGAATTCAATAAGGTTGCAGGATACAAAGTTAATACACAGAAATCCCTTGCATTCCTATACACTAACAACAAAAGATCAGAAAGAGAAATTATTAAGGAAACAATCCCATTTACCATCACATCAAAAAGAATAAAGTATCTGGGAATAAACCTACGTAAGGAGGCAAAAGACCTGTACTCCATAAACTATAAGATGCTGATGAAAGAAATCGAAGGTGACATAAATAGATGGAAAGATATGCCATGTTCTTGAATTGGAAGAATCAATATTGTCAAAATGACTATACTACTCAAGACAATCTACAGATTCAATGCAATCCCTATCAAATTATGAATGGCATTTTTCACAGAACTAGAACAAAAATTTTTAAAATTTGTTTGGAGACACAAAAGACCCTGAATAGCCAAAGCCATTTTGAGAAAGAAAAACAGAGCTGGAGGAATCAGGCTCCCCAACTTCAGACTATACTACAGTTGTCAAAACAGTATGGTACTGGCACAAAACAGAAATATAGATCAATGGAACAAAATAGAAAGCCCAGAAATAAATCCACGCACCCATGGTCAATTAATCTATGACAAAGGAGGCAGGAATAAACAATGGAGAAAAGAAAGTCTTTTCAATAACTGGTGCTGGGAAAACTGGACAGCTACATGGAAAAGAATGAAATTAGAACACTCCCTAACACCATATACACACAAAAAACTCAAAATGGATTAAAGACCTAAATGTAAGATCAGATACTACAAACTCTTAGAGGAAAAACACAGGCAAAACACTCTTTGACATAAATTGCAGCAATATCTTTTTGGATCCACCTCCTAAAGTAATGAAAATAAAAACAAAAATAAACAAATGGGACCTAATTAAACTCAAAAGCTTTTACACAGCAAAGGAAACCATAAACAAAACAAAAAGACTGTGTTTTTAATGTGTGTGTGCTTGTGTGTATCATCTAGGCATGCATATCAAATATACATTCTTTTATTTTAATAAATTTATTTATTCTATTTATTTATTTTTGGCTGCATTGGGTCTTCATTGCTGCATGCGGGCTTTCTCTAGTTGCGGCGAGCAGGGTCTACTCTTCCTTGCGGTGTGCGGGCTTCTCATTGCAGTGGCTTCTCTTGCTGTGGAGCACAGGCTCTAGGTGCACGGGCTTCAGTAGTTGAGGATCGCGGGCACTAGAGTGCAGGCTCAGTAGTTGTGGCGCATGGGCTTAGCTGCTCCATGGCATGTGGGATCTTCCCAGACGAGGGCTCGAACCCATGTCCCCTGCATTGGCAGGCGCATTCCTAACTGCTGCACCACCAGGGAAGCCCCCACTTGAGGCTTTCTTTCCATGAAAAACATTCTGAAACAAGTGTGACATACCTGCTATTTTCAAACAAACAATTTTCAAGTAGTGTAGCTCGCCGCCCATATCCACGGCAAGAAAAATGTCAGGTAGGATGGCAATAGGTTTGTTTTTATTTTTTAACATCTTTATTGGAGTATAATGGCTTTACAGTGGTGTGTTAGTTTCTGCTGTATAACAAAGTGAATCAGCTATATGCATACGTATATCCCCATATCCCCTCCCTCTTGCGTCTCCCTCCCACCCTCCTTATCCATCCCCTAGGTGGTCGCAAAGCACCGAGCTGATCTCCCTGTGCTATGCAGCTGCTTCCCACTAGCTATCTATTTTATATTTGGTAGTGTATATATGTCAATGCTACACTCTCACTTCATCCCAGCTTACCCTTCCCCCTCCCTGTGTCCTCAAGTCCATTCTCTATGCCTGTGTCGTTATTCCTGTCCTGCCCTTAGGTTCATCAGAAGCATTTTTTTTCTTTTTTTAGATTCCATGTACATGTGTTAGCATATGGTATTTGTTTTTCTCTTTCTGACTTACTTCACTCTGTATGACAGACTCTAGGTCCATCCACCTCACTACAAATAACACAATTTCATTCCTTTTTATGGTGAGTAATATTCCATTGTATATATGTGCCACATCTTCTTTATCCATTCCTCTGTCGATGGACACTTTGGTTGCTTCCATGTCCTGGCTATTGTAAATAGTGCTTCAATGAACATTGTGGTACATGACTCTTTTTGAATTATGGTTTTTCAGGGTATATGCCCAGCAGTGGGATTGCTGGGTCTTATAGTAGTTCTATCTTTAGTTTTTTAAGGAACCTCCATACTGTTCTCCATAGTGGCTGTATCAATTTACATTCCCATGAACAGAGCAAGATGATACCCTTTTCTCCACACCTTCTGCAGCATTTATTGTTTGTAGATTCTCCACACCATTCTGACCAGTGTGAGGTCATATGTCATTGTAGTTTTGATTTGCATTTCTCTAATGATTAGTGATGTTGAGCATCTTTTCACGTGTTTGTTGGCAATCTGTATATCTTCTTTGGAGAAATGTCTATTTAGGTCTTCCGCCCATTTTTGGATTGGGTTGTTTGTTTTTGTGATATTGAGCTGCATGAGCTGCTTGTATATTTTGGAGATTAATGCTTTGTCAGTTGCTTCATTGGCAAATATTTTCTCCCATTCTGAGGGTTGTCCTTTCATCTTGTTAATGGCTTCCTTTGCTGTACAAAAGCTTTTAAGTTTCATTAGGTCCCATTTGTTTATTTTATTTTTTTCCATTTCTCTGCAAGGTGGGTCAAAAAGGATCTTGCTGTGATTTATGTGAAAGAGTGTTCTTCCTATGTTTTCCTCTAAGAGTTTTATAGTGTGTGGCCTTACATTTAGGTCTTTAATCCATTTTGAGTTTATTTTTGTGTATGGTGTTAGGGAGTGTTCTAATTTCATTCTTCTACATGTAGCTGTCCAGTTTTCCCAGCACCACTTATTAAACAGGCTGTCTTTTCTCCATTGTATTCTCTCACCTCCTTTATCAAAGATAAGGTGACCATATGTGTGTGGATTTATCTCTGGGCTTTCTATCCTGTTCCATTGATCTATATATCTGTTTTTGTGCCAGTACCATACTGTCTTGATTACTATAGCTTTGTAGTATAGTCTGAAGTCAGGGAGCCTGATTCCTCCAGCTCCGTTTTTCTTTCTCAAGATTGCTTTGGCTATTTGGGGTCTTTTGTGTTTCCATACAAATTTGTTCTAGTTCTGTTAAAAAATGCCATTGTTAGTTTGATAGGGATTGCATTGAATCTGTAGATTGCTTTGGGTAGTAGAGTCATTTTCACAATGTTGATTCTTCCAATCCAAGAACATGGTATATCTCTACATCTGTTTGTCTCATCTTTAATTTCTTTCATCAGTGTCTTATATTTTTCTGCATACCAGTCTTTTGTCTCCTTAGGTATGTTTATTCCAAAGTATTTTATTCTTTTTGTTGCCATGGTAAATGGGACTGTTTCCTTAATTTCCCTTTCAGATTTTTAATCATTATCAACAATCACTTTGAACATGAGTGGTGTAAATGCACCAATTAAGACAGAGATTCTCAAAGTGGATAAAAAAAAAAATGACCCAACTATACACTGTTTTTAAGATATCCACTTTAAATATAAACACACATAGATTATAAGTGAATAGATGGAGAGAGATATACTATGCCAATACCAATCAAAATAAAGTAGGAGTAAACTATATTAATTTCAGGAAGAGTAGATTTCAGACCCAGGAAAGTTATCAGGGATAAGTAAGGACATTACATAATGATAAAAGGGTCAATTCTTCAAAGAGACATAATCCTTAATGTGCATGCACCTAACAATAGAGCACCCAAATACAGTACATGAGGCAAAACTGATAGAATTTCAGGGAGAAATACATGAATCCACTATCATAATTGGAGACCTCAACACTCTTCTATCAGAAATGGACAGATCCAGGGGGCAGAAAATCAATAATGAAGTCAGCAACATCATCAATCAACAGGATATGAGGGACAACTATAGCCTACAATTGGAACAACTGGACATACGTATGCAGAAAATGAATCTAGACACAGACCTTAAACTTTTTGCAAAAAAACTCAAAATGAATCACAGACTTAAATGTAAATTGTAAATTATACATCTCCTAGTAGATAACATAGAAAATCTATATGTCCTTAGGTTTGCCAATGACATTTGAGGTACAACACCAAAGGCATGAACCATGAAAGAAAGAATTAATAAACTGGACTTCATTAAAATTTTAAATTTCTGCTTTTTGAAAGACAATGTCAAGAGAACAAGAAAACAATCCACAGACTGGGAGAAAACATTTGCAAAAGGTATACCTGATAAAGAGTGTTATCCAAAATATACAAAGAACTTTTAAAACTCAACCATAAGAAAAAACCTGATTAAAATATGGGTCAAATAACTTAACAGACACCTCATCCAAAAAGATATACAGATGGCAAATAAGCAAATGAACATCATATGTCATCAGGGAAATGTAAATTAAAGCAGCAATGAGATACCACTGTACACCTGTTACAGTGGCCAAAATCCAGAACACTGGCAATGCCAAATGCTGGTAAGAATGCAGAGCAACATCAACTCTCATTTATTGCTGGTGAGAATGCTAAGTGGTATAGCAACTTTGGAAGACAGTTTGGTGATTTCTTAGAAAATTAAAAATAATACTCTTACCATTTGATCCAGTAATTGTCCTCCTTGGTATTTACCCAAAGGTGTTGAAAACTTATGTTGACACACAAACCTGCACATGAATGTCTATAGCAGTTTTATTTATAATTTCTAAAACTTAGAAGCAATCAAGATATCCTTCAGTAGGTGAATAGAAAAACAACTATTGTACATCGAGACAATGGAATATTATTTACTGCTAAAAAAAATCAGCTATCAAGCCATGAAAAGACATGCAAGGAACTTAAATGCATATTACTAAGTGAAAGAAACCAATCTGAAAAGGCTGCTTTCTATATGATTCCAACTCCATGACATTTTAGGAAAGGCAATATTATGGAGACATTAAAAACATCAGGGTTGCCAGAGTCAGGAAGGAAGGAAGGAAACAGGTGGAGCACAAAGGGTTTTTAGGGCAGTGAAATTACTGTGTATCATGCTGTAACAGTGAATACATGTCATTAGAATTTGGTCCAAACTCATAGAACGTATTACACCAAGAACGAACCCTAATGTAAATTACAGACTGGGTGATAACGATGTCATTGTAGGTTCATCAGTTGTAACTGATGCACCTTTCTGCTGGGGTATATTGACAATGGAGGAGGCTATGCATTTGTAGGGGCAGGGCTTACATGGGAAGTATCTCTACCTTCTGCTCAATTTTGCTATGATCCTAAAACTGCTCTAAAAAATAAAGAATGAAGAATATAATGGTTGCTTTATATAACCATTAGGTTTGGGGGCAAATTTCAAAGGCATCACTGAAAATGATGTATCAGTGATACGTCTATCAAAATAAGATGTATCTATCATTTTGTTTCTGCTGACCTCCTCCTCGTTTCTTCATTGTATCTGCTTCCTGGATAAACACTATCTGCCCAAGAAAAGAAGAAAGAGAGAGAGAGATGGAAGGAAGGAAGTAGGGGAGAAGGAGGGAGGGAGGGAGAAAGAGAGGAAAAGAGAGAAATGTACTGCCAGTTTGTTTAAATTACCTTGTGATTATATTCTTATTCTTGTTTGTAATGTCAAACCATAACACACAAACAAGATGCACTGTATAAATGAAAAAACATCAGTGCTTAACCAATTTAAGTTTTGGCAGACTTACTAAAATAAAAGTAGATAAACAACCGAAGCCCAGGCTATTAGAAAGAAAAATAAGTTTGGAGACTAGAGAAGCTGGTTCAATAATAAAGAACAAGAAGTGTCTACAATTTAAATTGGATGTTTTTCTTATTGTTGACAGTTTAGTCCCACAAGACTTTTCATTATCTGGTCCCAGTATAGGAGGAAAGAGCAAAGTGGGCTCTAAAATGCCAGTGGGACATGGAAGAGCTACAGAGGTCAAATACCAGAGATGCCAGCCTTTATTTACCTGCAGTACTTAGGAATTTTTCCTTTTTGAGGCGAGAGCATTCTGGCCTCATTCTCTCCTTCTCAGTGCTCAATCTCATGCACTTAGATATATTACCAGGGGCTCTTTTATTCTTTGAAACAGAAACCTTTGCAGACGTTTCTCCTAATTTATTTTCAGTTTATTTTCTTTAACCTTGAACTTATTTAAGGAGTCTTAGCTTCTTAAAAGTATATTGCAAAAGGAGAAGCAAAATCTGCAGAAAACAAACCTATGAGGACCCCAAAAAAATCTCACTACTTTCCTTTATGATGCTTCTATTTAAAACACGTTTGTATGTCTAGGTCTTGGTAAATTTATAAATATAAATATAAATATAAATGTAAATGGCTTTCAATATAGAGAATGATTATATTGACCTCTATAATTAAACAGCAGACTAAATATCCTGAAAATCTCCAATTACCAAACACCAAGAAATATTGGGATACAACTATAAACACCCCTTTAATTGCACGGAGGAGCTCTTAAGAGTTAGGGAACTTGCTGGTGGCCTTAAAACTGAGAATGTAAGTGAAAATAAGATACCCCCTAATCTACCCTCAGCGAAGATGGTCTGGGAAAAAAATCTGATCTCACTGCCAGTTTGAAAAAAGAAAACAAAAAGACACCTGACTGCCTGGCCTCGAATTCAGATGGAATATATGTCTCCTCCAGAAATCATAATAAAAGTCCTCTCTTCACACAATTAAAGATGTAAATGTACAGCAGTAGAATGGCCCAAAGAGTCCCAAGAAAAGAGCTGAAGAGGGGTCAAAGTTTGGTAACAGTCTAGAGTTCCTGGCCAAAAAGAAAAAAAAAAAATTAACATAACAACTTGAGCCTCATAGCATTTCTTTAAATCTAAAAATACAACTCAATTTTTAAAAACATAATGAAATTAGCCACATGAATGAGACTGTACAGATAAAAATGTCAGAAAGAATTTCAGATGGTTGACTTGCTAAATATCAAACCTTAAATAAATATGTTTAAAATGCTTTAAGAAAAGGTAAAACCAAAAAACATAAGAATGTTTTAAACATCATGAAAATAATAATAATGATAAATAATAATAATAGAAAAGAGCCTAGAAAGACAAAGAGATGGAGACGAAATGAGGCTGAGAAACAGGGAAAGAATCATGTCTAAATTAGAAGTAGTTTCCAGAGAAAAGAACAGAGAATGGGGGAGAAAAAACATACAAAAAGAACATCTGAGAAATTCCCAGTATTCATGAAAGACATAAATTTACAAATTCAGAGAGCCTAACAAATTGGAGTCAAGATAAATAATAAATCCACACTTTGATACATAATAGTGAAACAAAAGAGCACAGAGTCAAAAAGTTATCAAAAGCAACTGGAAACCACTGAATAAAGTTTACAATTTTTATAACACTTTTATCTTTAGATGCATGATATTAAAGATTTACATTTAGTACTATATAAAGTCACTTGAAATAAATCCTTTCTCTGTTATGTTACCAAAAATAAATAAATAAATAAATAGAAGCAGCTGGAAGGAAAAGAGAGATTATCTAGAAAGGGATATCATTTAGTCAGACACCAGACTAATCAATGACAACAACAACAAAAAAAGTGGGAAAATGTGGTCAATTTCCTGAGAAGAAATATTTATCAATTTATGATTTGTAAACATCAAACTGTAATTCAACAATAAAGATGAGATAAAGGTACATCCAAAAATATTTAAAAAAAAAAAAGAGCTTACCACCAAGAGTTTCTCATGATGCAACTTGTAAAAATATCAAGAGGAAGAGAAATTATAATCTAAGGAAGGTCTACAGCTCAAGAAAATGATCAAGAATGAGTTTAAATTGATACTCATGTATAAAATAATACTAATGAAATTTACTGATTTTGGAATTAACATTTGTGAAATTAAAACCTTGATTAATAATATCTAAGACTGGACTTCCCTGGTGGTGCAGTGGTTAAGAATCCTGCCAATGAAGGGGACACGGGTTCGAGCCCTGGTCCAGGAAGATCCCACATGCCACGGAGCAAATAAGCCTGTGCGCCACAACTACTGAGCCTGTGCTCTAGAGCCCACGAGCCACAACTACTGAGCCCATGTGCCACAACTACTGAGGCCTGCGTGCCTAGAGCCTGTGCTCCACAACAAGAGAAGCCACGGCAATGAGCAGTCCATGCACCGCAACAAACAGTAGCCCCTGCTTGTCGCAACTAGAGGATGCCCGTGCACAGCAACAAAGACCCAATGCAGCCAAAAAATAAATAAATTAATAAATTAAAAAAATATATATCTAAGGTAAAAGTCTTGTCCAGAATGAATACAGTCTTACATCATTGAATTATTAGGAAGAAATGAAATATTATTTGTTTGGATCTTGTTACATTTGCCTACTAATATACAAGCAGTCAAGAAATCACAAAAAAGAAGCAGTGAAGAAGAACGGTATTTAGAAAACACAAAAATTAATGGTGGAAATAAATCCAAACATATTTTTAGAACAATAACTCTAAATGTAATATATGAGTCTGTTAAAAAGATTATCAGGTAAGATTAAAGGATTAAGCTATTAACAAGACAAACATCAAAACTACAATGCCTAAGAAAAGATAGATATTTAAAATAAATAAATAAATAAAAGAACATACTAGGAAAATACAAAGCAAAGTAAAGCTGAGGTGGCTATGTTAATAACAGATTAAACAAACTAACTAAGAAAAAACATGTTACTAATTATAACTGGGCTCATTACACTTTGATTAAAAAAAAAAGAAACTTACTAAGAAGTTAGTACTTCTAAGCTTCTGGCACCTAATATGTAGTCTCAAAACATATGAAGCAAAAAAAAATTCAACAAAATAACCATCATAATGGAAGATTTATCATATTTCTTTCAGTAACTAATAGAATGACAGATCAAAATTGATAGGATATAAAACATTTAAGCAACACCACTAATAAACCTGGGCTAAGAGCATATAAAGAGGCTATAGAAAAGAAGTTTGTTACCTTTCTTTTGGTTAGTATTTATCTAGTATACCTTTTTCTGTCTGTTTATTTTGACCTTACTGTGTCCTTATATTTTAAGTATGTCTCTTGTAACCAGCACAAAACTAATTTTTTTTGAAGAATATATTCTTACAATCTCTACCTTTTAATTGGCAAGGTTATATTTATTTTGCATAATGGCATTTTTTGCCTTTTTAAAAAAACATATTCCTTTCTTTTATTTTTCCTGTTTTCTTTTGCTTCCTTTATTTCTACATTTCTTTCCTGTCTTGGGATGGAGGGCTAAGTGTTCTTTCTCTCTTTTGAATTCTTCATTCTTTTATTTTCTCACATCTTTTATAAAGTTACCATTCCATTTTTATTCTTTTAATTCAAACCTTTGAAATTTTACCATACTTGCTAACAAATTATGGAGTCCCTCTGTATTCCAACCTCTTTCAGAACAAATCAAATTATAGCATTCTAATTTCATTACACCTCTGGCTTAGATACTCTTTTACACCACATTCTCTCTGTCTCTGTCTTTCTCTGAACACTTAAGTTGAATGCTCTCTTGGGCTTTTCTTCTCTTTATTTCCCAGTGGAAGCTTTTCTCAAATGTCTACTGAGTCTTGGCTGCTGGTACCTACTTAAGAGAGATGCATGAAGAGCTCTGTGTATATAAGCAGGCCTTGCCATTAATGAGCTTCCCTACAGTACGAAAATAAAACACTTATGACCTCATACATTTCAGTATCAGCAGGTTTTTACTCTGAGATCTTTGAGCTGTCCAAAAACAAACAAACAAACAAACAAACCTACAATTGATAGAATGAAACAGGCAAGGAAGACTCTATTCAAGACTATTACAATAAGGGGAAGAGATTGAACTCAACTCCTGTGAAACAAAAGATGAGAGAGTTTTAAGCATGGGGTAAGATACTGGCAAACTACTGGAGTATGTTGGGAAGAGGCTAATCAATGTGATTAGGCCACCTGTGTTTCCTAATGGGCTCCCATGGAAGTCAGATTCTGACCCTCCCACAGAGACTGGGAGAGAGGGCCACTATCTTTTTTGATAATTACATTTCAAAGGGAGGGATCCCAGGTCCTTGAAAATGACATTCCTGAGTTGTTGAAGATTTACATCTCAAAAGGGCAGAGAAATAATTTATAATTATAAAATTTTCTAAAGTAAATGCTCTAGTGGGGGTGGAGTCAAGATGGTATACTAGAAGGATGCAGAATTTACGTCTTCTCACAACTAGGGCACCTACCAGGCATCTGTGGGGGACCGCAGACACCTAAGGGAACAGGAGGAACCCCCAGTGACTGGGTAGGAATTGGGGCATGGGCAGGGTGAAGGGGGAGGAGAAGTGGAGGTGGGATGGGATCAGTGCCCCTGAAGGGTGTCTGGGGGAGGGGAAGGGATCCCACACCCAAAGGGGGAAATTGGAAAACCACTGGGAGGGCAGAGGATCAAAAGGGAGCGTGGCCAGGTTTCCCCTGCCCACTTGGACCCCTAGGAACCTGTTGAGATCCCGGGCCTGATCCTCTGCCCACCTAGGCCCCTTCCAGCCATGTGGGTCCTGAGGGAGTGGGAGGGATGCCAGGGGGAGCAAAAGTAAAGGCCGGATCTATGGGACCTGCACCCCTGAGGGGTGGTGGGAGGGAAGGAGTTCCTACACCCAGCAGGACCCACCCATGGTTAGGGGTCCAGCAGCAATGAGAGAACCTGGGAGAGACCCTGGGGGAGGGGCATGAAGGAACAGAAGGGAATGGGGCCAGTGCTTTCCCTGTCCACTTAGGCACCGGGAAGCCTGTTGGGCTCCCAGGCCTAATCCTCTGCTCTCGGACCCCCCTCCTGCTGCGCACAACCCAAACCCTGCCCCTACAGCCCCACCCAGGACCCTAACTCCAAACTCTGGAACCCCACACTCCAGAGGCCCTCCTTTCTACGTGCGGCCTCTCCCCTTCTGCACACAGGTCCTAAGCAGAGGCCCCGCCCCATGCTCAAACGTCACCCCCCACCCGCCTAGGTCCTGCCCCACCCTAAACCCCACCCCTGCCTAAGTTCCACCCCCCCAACTAAACTCTGCCCCCATAGCCAAGGCTTTTTTTTTTTTTTTTCCTAGCCTCTTTTTTCCTCTTTCTTTTAGATTGGGGTTCTGTTTTACCTTGTTGATTCACTATTCTTGATTGTTTTATATTTTTATTTTTCCTAATAAATCTTTCATTTTTCTAATTTTATTTTATTCTTTATACTTTGTTAGTGATCTCTCCTTTTGGCTTGTTGCCACCTCCCCCTTTTTTTTGCCTTTCTCCTGCTGTGGTTTTATTTTACCTTATTGAAGTTGTTTCAATTATAGTTTTATTTTTCCTAATATACATTTTATCTTTCTAATTTTATTTTGTTTTTTATTCTTTGATATTGTACTGCTACATTTTTTCTTTATTTATTCCTTTTTTTTTTTCTTACTGTGCCACAAAGCTTGCGGGATCTTGGTTCGCAGGCCAGAGGTCAGGCCCAAGCTCCTGTGGTGGGAGCTCCAAGTCCAAACCGCTGGTCTAACAGAGAACCTCAGACCCCAGGGAATATAAATCAGAGTGAGGCCTCCCGGAGGTCCTCATCTCAGCACCAAGACCCAGATCTATCTAACACCTGCAAACTCCAGTGCTGGACGTCTCAGGCCAAACAACCAGTAAGACAGGAACACAGCACCACCCATTAAAAACAAAAATGAAACGACAAAAAAATATGCTACAGACGAAAGAGCAAAGTAAAAACCTACAAGACCAAATGAATGAAGATTAAATAGGCAACCTACCTGAAAAAGAACTCAGAGTAATGATAGTAAAGATGATCCAAAATCTCAGAAACAGAATGGAGAAAATACAAGAAACATTTAACAAGAATCTAGAAGAACTAAAGAGCAAACAGTGATGAACACCACAATTACTGAAATTAAAAATACTTTAGAAGGAATCAATAACAGAATAACTGAGGCAGAAGAACGGATAAGTGAGCTGGAAGATAAAATGGTGGAAATAACTGCCAAGGGGAAGAATAAAGAAAAAGGAATGAAAAGAATTGAGGACAGTCTCAGAGACCTCTGGGAGGACATTAAATGCACCAACATTCGAATTACAGGGGTCCTAGAAGAAGAGAAAAAAAGAAGGGTCTGAGAAAATATTTGAAGACATTATAGTCAAAAACTTCCCTAACTTGGAAAAGGAAATAGTCTATCAAGTCCAGGAAGCACAGACAGTACCATACAGGATAAACCCAAAGAGAAACACTGCAAGACACATATTAATCAAACTATCAAAAATTAAATACAAAGAAAAAATATTAAAAGCAGAAAGGGAAAAGCAACAAATAACATACAAAGGAATCCCCATAAGGTTAACAGCTAATCTTCAGCAGAAATTCTGCAAGCCAGAAGGGAGTGGCATGACATACTTAAAGTGATGAAAGGGAAAAAGCTACAACCAATATTACTCTACCCAGCAAGGATCTCATTCAGATTTGATGGAGAAATTAAAACCTTTACAGATAAGCAAAAGTTAAGAGAATTCAGCACCACCAAACCAGCTTTACAACAAATGCTAAAGGAACTTCTCTAAATGGGAAACACAAGAGAAGAAAAGGACCTACAAAAACAAACCCAAAACAATTAAGAAAATGGTCATAGGAACATAAATATCGATAATTACCTTAAATGTAAATGGATTAAATGCTCCAACAAAAAGACTTGGACTGGCTGAATGGATACAAAAACAAGACCAGTACATATGCTGTCTACAAGAGACCCACTTCAGACCTAGGGACACATAAAGACTGAAAGTGAGGGGATGGAAAAAGATATTCCATGCAAATGGAAATCAAAAGAAAGCTGGAGTAGCAATTCTCGTATCAGACAAAATAGACTTTAAAATAAAGACTATTACAAAGACAAAGAAGGGCACTACATAATGACCAGGGATCAATCCAAGAAGAAGATATAACAATTGTAAGTATTTGTGTACCCAACACAGGAGCACTTCAATACATAAGGAAAATGCTAACAGTCATAAAAGGGGAAGTCGACAGTAACACAATCATAGTAGGGGACTTTAACACCCCACTTTCACCAATGGACAGATCATCCAAAATGAAATAAATAAGGAAACACAAGCTTTAAATGACACATTTAACAAAATGGACTTAATTGATATTTATAGGACATTCCATCCAAAAACAATAGAATACACTTTCTTCTCAAGTGCTCATGGAACATTCTCCAGATTAGATCATATCTTGGGTCACAAATCAAGCCTTGGTAAATTTAAGAAAACTGAAATCGTATCAATTATCTTTTCCGACCACAACACTATGAGACTAGATATCAATTACAGGAAAAAATCTGTAAAAAATACAAAAACATGGAGGCTAAACAATACACTACTAAATAACCAAGAGATCACTGAAGAAATCAAAGAGCAAATCAAAAAATACCTAGAAACAAATGACAATGAAAACACGATGACCCAAAACCTATGGGATGTAGCAAAAGCAGTTCTAAGAGGGAAGTTTATAGCAATACAATCCTACCTCCAGAAACAAGAAACATCTCAAATAAACACCCTAACCTTACACCTAAAGCAATTAGAGAAAGAAGAACAAAAAAACCCCAAAGTTAGTAGAAGGAAAGAAATCATAAAGATCAGATCAGAAATAAATGAAAAAGAAATGAAGGAAACAATAGCAAAGATCAATTAATCTAAAGGTTGGTTCTTTGAGGAGATAAACAAAATTGATAAACCATTAGCCAGACTCACCAAGAAAAAAAGGGAGAAGACTCAAATCAACAGAATTAGAAATGAAAAAGAAGAAGTAACAATTGACACTGCAGAAATAGAAAGGATCATGAGAGATTACTACAAACAACTGTGTGCCAATAAAATGGACAAATTCTTGGAAAAGCACAACCTCCTGAGACTGAACCAGGCAGAAAGAGAAAATATAAACAGACCAATCACAAGCACTGAAATTGAAACTGTGGTGTAAAATCTTCCAACAAAAAAAACCCAAGGACCAGATGGCTTCACAGGCAAATTCTATGAAACATTTAAAGAAGAGCTAACACCTAACCTTCTCAAACTCTTCCAAAATATAGCAGAGGGAGGAACACTCCCAAACTCATTCTACGAGGCCACCATCACCCTGATACCAAAACCAGACAAGGAAGCTGCAAAAAAAGAAAACTACAGGCAAATATCACTAATGAACATAGATGCAGAAATCCTCAGCAAAATACTAGCAAACAGAATCCAGCAGCACATTAAAAGGATCATGCACCATGATCAAGTGGGGTTTATCCCAGGAATGCAAGGATTCTTCAATATATGCAAATCAATCAATATGATACACCATATTAACAAACTGAAGGATAAAATCCATATGATCATCTCAATAGATGCAGGAAAAGCTTCTGACAAAATTCAACACCCATTTATGATAAAAACTCTTCAGAAAGTAGGCATAGAGTGAGTTTACCTCAACATAATAAAGGCCATATATGACAAACCCAAAGCCAACATCGTTCTCAGTGGTAAAATACTGAAACCATTTCCTCTAAGATCAGGAACAAGACAAGGTTGCCCACTTCCACGACTATTATTCACCTTAGTTTTGGAAGTTTTACCCACAGCAATCAGAGAAGAAAAAGAAATAAAAGGAATCCAAATCAGAAAAGAAGAAGTAAAACTTTCACTGTTTACAGATGACATGATACTATACATAGAGAATCCTAAAGATGCTACCAGAAAACTACTAGAGCTAATCAATGAAGTTGATAAAGTAGCAGGGTACAAAATTAATGCCCAGAAATCTCTTGCATTCCCATACAATAATGATGAAAAATCTGAAAGAGAAATTAAGGAAACACTCCCATTTACCACTGCAACAAAAAGAATAAAATACCTAGGAATAAACGTACCTAAGGAGACAAAAGACCTATATGCAGAAAACTATAAGACACTGATGAAAGAAATTAAAGGTGATACAAACAGATGGAGAGATATACCATGTTCTTGGATTGGAAGAATCAACATTGTGAAAATGACTATACTACCCAAAGCAATCTACAGATTCAAGGCAATCCCTATCAAACTACCACTGGCATTTTTCACAAAACTAGAACAAAAAATGTCACAATTTGTACGGAAACACAAAAGACCCCGAATAACCAAAACCATCTTGAGAAAGAAAAACAGAGCTGGAGGAATCAGGCTCCCAGACTATACTACAAAGCTACAATAATCAAGACAGTATGGTACTGGCACCAAACCAGATATATAGATCAATGGAACAGGATAGAAAGCCCAGAGATAAACCGACACACATATGGTCACCTTACTTTTGATAAAGGAGGCAAGAGAATACAATGGAGAAAAGACAGCCTCTTCAATAAGTGGTGCTGGGAAAACTGGACAGCTATATGTAAAAGAATGAAATTAGAACACTTAACACCAGACACAAAAATAAACTCAAAATGGATTAAAGACCTAAATGTAAGGCCAGACAGTATAAAACTCTTAGAGGAAAACCTGGGCAGAACACTCTATGACATAAATCACAGCAAGATCCTTTTTGATCCTTTTTGATCCTTTTTGACCCACCTCCTAGAGAAATGGAAATAAAACCAAAAATAAACAAACGGGACCTAATGAAACCTAAAAGCTTTTGCACAGCAAAGGAAACCATAAACAAGACAAAACAACAACCCTCAGAATGGGAGAAAATATATGCAAACGAAGCAATTGACAAAGCATTAATCTCCAAAATATACAAGCAGCTCATTCAGCTCAATATCCAAAAAAACAAACAACCCAATCCAAAAATAGGCAGAAGACCTAAATAGACATTTCTCCAAAGAAGATATACAACTTGCCAACAAACATGTGAAAAGATGATCAACATCACTAATCATTAGAGAAATGCAAATGAAAAGTACAATGAGGTATCACTTCACAGCGGTCAGAATGGGCATCATGAAAAAATCTACAAACAATAAATGCTGGAGAGAGTGTGGAGAAAAGGGAACCCTCTTGCACTGTTGGTGGAAATGTAAATTGATACAGCCACTATGGAGAACAGTATGGAGGTTCCTTAAAAAACTAAAGGTAGAACTACCATATGACCCAGCAATCCCACTACTGGGCATATACCCTGAGAAAACCATAGTTCAAAAAGTGTCATGTACTACAATTTTCATTGCAGGACTATTTACAAAAGCCAGGACAGGGAAGCAACCTACGTGTCCATTGACATATGAATGGATAAAAATGTGGCACATATATACAATGGAATATTACTCAGGCATTAAAAGAAACGAAATTGAGTTATTTGTAGTGAGGTGGATGGACCTACTGTCTGTCATACAGAGTGAAGTAAGTCAGAAAGAGAAAAGCAAATACCATATGCTAACACATATATATGGAATCTTAAAAAAAGAAATGGTTTTGGTGGACCTAGGGGCAGGACAGGAATAAAGACACAGATGTTGAGAATGGACTTGAGGACATGGGGAGGGGGAAGGGTAAACTGGGACGAAGTGAGAAAATAGCACTGACATATATACACTACCAAATGTAAAATAGATAGCTAGTGGGAAGCAGCTGCATGGCACAGGGAGATCAGCACAGTGCTTTGCGACCACCTAGAGGGGTGGGATAAGGAGGGTGGGAGGGAGACGCAAGAGGGAGGAGATATGGGGATATATGTATGCATATAGCTGATTCACTATGTTATACAGCAGAAACTAACACAGCATTGTAAAGCAATTATACTCCAACAAAGATGTTAAAAAAAAACAAAAACAGTAAATGCTCTAAAAAAAGGGCAGTCAGGGTCCTATACAGGTATACCATAGAGATATGGCAGGTTTGGTTTCTGACCACCGCAATAAAGTCAATATTGCAATAAAATGAGTCACACAAATTTTGTGGCTTCCCAGTACATATTAAAGTTATATTTACACTATACTGTTGTCTATTGTATACTGTAACAATAGCATTATGTCTAAAAATTCAAAGTATATACCTTAATTTAAAATACTTTATTGCTAAAATATGCTAACCATCATCTGAGCCTTCAGCTAGTTGTAATTCTTTTTGCTGGTGGAGGGTTTACCTCCACGTTGATGTCTGCTGACTGATCAGGGTGGTGGTTGCTGAAGGTTGGGGGTGGCTCTGGCAATTTCTTAAAATAAGACAAAAATGAAGTGTGCTCCATCAAACAATTTCTCTGTAGCATGCAATGCTGTTTGAAACAATTTTACCCAAAGAGCTTCTTTCAAAATTGGAGTCAGTCATCTCAAATCCTGCCACTGCTTTATCAACCAAGTTTATGTAATATTCTAAATACTTTGTTGTTATTTCAACAATCTGCACAGTATCTTCACCAGCAGTATATCCATCTCAAGAAATCACTTTCTTTGCTCATGAATAAGAAGCAATTCAAATTTTATCATGAGACTGCAACAATTCAGTCTCATCTTCAGGCTCCACTTCTAATTCTAGTTCTCTTGCTATTTCCACCACATCTGCAGTTACTTCCTCCAATGAAGTCTTGAACCCCTCAAAGTCATCCTGGTTGAGGGTTGGAATCAACTTCTTTCAAACTCCTGTGAATGTTGATATTTTGACTTTTTCCCATAAAAATCACAAGATCTAGGTGAATCATTTCCAGGTTTTCAATTGCCTTTGCCCAGGTCCATAAAAGAAATCACTATCTATGGCAGCTATAGCCTTACGAAATGTATTTCATAAATAGTAAGACATAAAAGTTGAAATTGTTCCTTGATCCAAGGCTGCAGAATGGATGTTGTATTAGCAGGCATGAAAACAACATGAATCTTGTTGTACATCTCCATCAGAGCTCTTGGTTAACCAGGTGCATTATCAATGAGTGGTAATATTTTTAAAGGAATCTTTTTTTTTCCTAAGCAGTAGGTCTCAACACGAGGCTTAAAATATTCAGTAAACATGTTGTAAATAGATGTGCTGTCATCCAGGCTTTTTTGTTCCATTTATAGAGCACAAGCAAAGTAGATTTAGCATAATTCTTAAGAGCCCTAAGACTTTAGGAATGGTCAATGAGCACTGGCTTCAATTTGAAGTCATCAGCTGCATTAACCCCTAATAAGAGAGTTAGGCTGTCCTTTGAAGTTTTCAATCCAGGCATTGACTTCTCTCTAGTTATGAATGTCCTAGATGGCATCTTCCTCCAAGAAAAGGCTTTTGTCTACATTAAAATTATGTTGTCTATTATCTTAGCCAGATTGTCATTCGTTATCTTAGCTAGATCTTCTGGACAAGTTGCCGTAGCTTCTACATCAGCATTTGTTGCTTCACCTTACACTTTGATATTATGGAGACCGTTTCTTTCCTTTTCTTTCCTGATGAACCAACCTCTGTTAGCGTCACGATTTTTTTCTGCAGCTTCCTCACTTCTCTCAGCCTTCATAGGATTGAATAGAGTTAGGGCCTTGCTCTGGACTAGGTTTGACTTAAGGGGATGGTGTGGCTGGTTTGATCTCCTATCCATACCACTCACACTTTTTCCATAACAGCAATAAGGCTGTTTCACTTTCTTCTCATTTGTGTGTTCAGTGGAGTAGCACTTTTAATTTCCTTCAATAACTTTTCCTTTGCATTCACAATTTGGCTAACTGTTTGGTGCAAGAGGCCTAGCTTTTGGTCTATCTTGGCTTTCAACATGTCTTCCTCACTAAGCTTAATCATTTCTAGCTTTTGAAAGAGACATGCAATTCTTCCTTTCACTTGAACACTTAGAGGCTATTGTAGGGTTATTAATTGGCTTAATTTCAGTATTGTTGTGTCTCAGAGAATAGGGAGGTCCAGGGAGAGGGAGAGAGATGGGAGAAGGCTAGTCAGTGAAACAGTCAAAATGTACACATTTATTGATTAATTGTGTCCCATCTCATAAGCGTATGGTTTGTGGTGCCCAAAACAATTACAGCAATGAGATTGAAGATCAGTGATCACAGATCAAAACACATATAATAATAATAATAATAATAATAGGAAAGTTTAAAATATTGCAAGAATTACTAAAATGTGACACAGACACAAGGTAAGAAAATGCTATTGGAAAAAATGGTGCCAATAGACTTCTTGGATACAGGGTTGCCACAAACCTTCAATTTGTAAAAACCACAAACTCTGCAAAGCACAATAAAACAAGGTATGCCTGTAATGAGGAAGAAATCTGTCTAAAGTTTAGTCAAGGTAAGGGAAACATTACTGTTTCCTTGGTCAGAGCTTCAAAACAAAATCTTACACACACCCAATTATCGGCCTTCTGAGAATCACCAAGTGAGGAAGTGTAGGGACCTCACAGTTTATAAGCATACTTCCCCACAATATCCCCCAGAGTCAGCCCTGCCCATTATCACATCCTCCTCTCTGACTTAGGCTGCACAGTCCAAGAAATCCTTCACTTTAATTACTCCAGTGAAAAGTCTCTGATCTGCAGTGATTGGGGAGGGGTAGTATTCTGGTTACATGCTATTGAGAGAGAGACATTTCACTATATTTTTCTATCTCAGGCCTCATTCTGGCCTTCAGTATTCCCTGAGACTCTCTGGGGGCTCTAATGGGTAGACTTTCTCATCATTATGGCTTTATAGGAGTATTTTGACTTTAGCCATTTCTGCTATTCTTATGACTACTCCACTGTCTATCTTATATCTTTCCCAAACTGGTTGGAATCTCTTTTCCACTGCTGTCTCATTTGTCATTTTCCTAGTCCTACTTACATATGACTTTTTGTGTTTATAACTTTTTCCTTGCTTTATTTTATTTTAATTATTCATGTGAGCATGATGATAAATACCTGTAATCAACTTACTCTGATAAACTGTAAGTTTAAGCTCTTAATTTCCAACTTTCATTCAGGTGAATTCACTTTCCAGCCTGTAACATGACTATAGATGGCCAGAAGTGGGAAGAGCTGCATTGCACCCGCAATTCTTACTTGCCTGTGGAAATATGGACCAAGTGGGTGAGCAGGCACGTTGAATGCTGGCAGAATGTACCAAAAGGTTGTTCTTGCTGGTAGTGGGGAATATATAACAGGTCTGAGGACACTCTCTTCACCTTGCCTTTTAGAAAAAATTCTTCCAAGTGATATTTCTTCATTTTGCTTTATAGAGTATTAAAAAAAGATAAAACCAGGCCTATAAGAAGATATTAGAAGGGGGGAATCAAGAGTTTGAATTATTAATGTTTTCAATAAAAAAAACTTGAATATGCCTCAGATGGCAAATAAAAATCCTGAAATAATTTTTTTTTAAAAGCTTGGAGAGGAAAAACAACAGAGATATGACTGAAGAATTAAGATTTCCAAAAGAGCCCACAAGTGAGACAGAAGTGGAACATTTAAAAGAAATGTTCATGAGATGACAAAGAGAACTACTGCCACAAATCAAATGCATTCCAGGCAAATTAGTATAAGGTACATGCTGGCACAACATTTGAATATCAAGTATAAATTTGTAAAATCCTAAAGGCTTCTAGGCAGAGAAAAAAAAGTGTTATTACCTAAAAATAAACACAAATTGGACTGGCTTCAAAATTCATACCTAAACTCTAGACTCAATAATGTTAAAATGAGAAAACAGGATACAGAAATTATTTTGTAATGTGATCCCAAATACGTAAGACAAAAATTTGGAAAAATAAGAGCATTTGGAGAAATTATGACAAAATACTAGTACTAGTTGCCTCTGATTGGTGACAATTTTATTAACAAACATTCTGATATTTTATAATTTTTGCTACTTTCCAAATGTTCTAGAATGCTCATGCACTACATTAATAATTAGGAAAAATGCAGTTTAAAAGCAAAGACTAAGAAAGGAAAACATTTTTCCCACTACCATTCTTCCAGGCTAAATATGTCAAATTGTGATCATAAAATTCTGAAGCCCTTTCTTGAATTCACTCATTCTTAAGCTCTGGCTATTCCTTAAAGGCTTGAGTAAGCCTGTGACATTTCAACCTAGCATCAGATGAATTTCAAAATCTTACCATAAGCTCCCACAGTCCAAAAACTTTAAAAAATCTTTGGAACACTTGGAGTCATAAAAGCAAACTTTCCATAAAAAAAAAAAAACAACACTATTTTTCTTGAGAACTAAAACTTAGACTTTCTGCAGATGCAATGATTTCTCAAAACAAAACACCCTCATAGGTGTAAATCCAAGGTGTAAATCCAAAACACCCTCATAGGTGTAAATCCAAGTCCTAGGTCCAGCCTGTGTTGTTTCTGCTTGGGTTAGAGTGGGGATAAAGAACCATTTCCCTGGCACTGCTGGGTTTGTGGGGTTTTTTTTGTGTGTGTGTGTTTTTATTGGGGTAGAGTTCATTTACAATGTTGTGTTAGTTTCAGGTGTACAACAAAGTGAATCAGTTATACATATACATATATCCACTCTTTTAGATTCTTTTCACATGTAGGCCATTACAGAGTATTGAGTAGAGTTCCCTGTGCTACATAGTAGGTCCTTATTAGTTATTTATTTTATATATAGTAGTGTGTATATGTCAATCCCAATCTTCCAATTTATCCCCCCCTTACCCCGTGGTAACCATAAGTTTATTTTCTACAACTGTAACTCTATTTCTGTTTCCAAAGAAGACATACAGATGGCCAAGAGGCATATGAAAAGATGTTCAACATCACTAATTGTTAGAAAAATGCAAATCAAAATTACAATGAGGTATCACCTCACACCAGTTGAATGGCCATCATCAAAAAATCTACAAACAATAAATGCTGGAGAGGGTGTGGAGAAAAGGGAGGCCTCCTACACTGTTGGTGGAAATGTAAACTGGTGCAGCCATTATGGAGATCAGTATGGACGTTCCTTAAAAAGCTAAAAATAGAGCTACCATATGATCCAGCAATCCCATTCCTGGGCATATATCTGGAGAAAACCATAATTCAAAAAGATACATGGCTTTGTGTTTTTGAAGGCTAGTGTAAAACCCACACAAATTATTTAACATATTACACAAATTATAGATATAAAAAGAATGGTAGTCTTTTAAGGTGGAGATTGCAAAATCACAAGTAAACAACTCAACTTTGTTTGGCTTGCGTGTTTTTTAAATAAATTAGTGGTCAAAATTTAAAAATCAAGAGACTGTCCTCCCCTTCCTCCCCCCAAATCCTGCTTTTGAAGCTTTCTTTTAAAAAACCGGTAGGTCTGGAAATACTGGTCAGCAATTTGCTGGCGGTCAGTTTTGCTGCTCCTCTGTTCTCCAGGCTTCCAAAAGCCTAACCTACCCACTTAAGTTAACTGACTGGCTCCATTAGGCATTTGAATTGGTGAACTCTGTTTCTAAATGATGATGTTAATTCTACTTGACAGCTATAATTATTCAGTGAAAAAATGGATTCACATGGAGGCTACCTGTTGTGGTGTTTCTGTGAAAAACTGTTGCTGGCTTTTGAGTCAGACATCCTGGCTCGTGTATCAGGTAAGATGACTTTGGATATAGATCAAATGGCTTCAACAAAGTTAAATGAATTTCTCCTCAAAATAAGGAGGTTGAAATGAGTTGAAATGTCTCCAAGGTTGGTGGATTCAGGAGTATAACATACCCTCGGAGATCGAGAAACTTTCTCTCTGCCCTGTCATTCTCAGAGAACTGGTCTTATTCTCATGCTGGCTCCCCTCAACAATACAAAGTCATTGCCGTAGCAGTTATCACATGCAGAGACAATACACAGCAGAAGAAACAGCAACCGCTCTTTTTAAGAATAAAAAATCTTTCTAAAATCCCCCCTAGCAGATCTTCCTTAATATCACATTAACCAGAACTACACCCTATGTCTAAACACAGGCAAAGAGAGTTGGGGTACTAATGATAGGCTTAGAAGATTCACAGTAGCCCTGAGCTAGAAATTGAACTACCTTTTCTTAGCTCGTGGTAGGTAGCACTGGGGAAAGGTGGCATCAGAGTAAATCCTAGGTCAACCGCAAGAAAGGAACAGTGGAGAGGGGCAATTGCTTTGATATGTAACTAACAGTGCCTACTACAAATTAAAAGCAGTTCTCTAGCTTTGTAATGACCTTGGGTATATTACGTAAACTTTTCTAACTTAAAGTTCCTTTTTTTTTTTTTTTTAAAGTTCTTCTTTTTATTTGGCCTCTCCACGCTGCATGAGGGATCTTAGTTCCCTGACCAGGGATTAAACTCGAGCCCCCTGCAGTGTAAGCTTGGACTCCTAACCACTGGACCACCAGGGAAGTCCCTAACTTAAAGCTCTTCATCTGTAAATTAGGAATAACAATAAACAATACCCTTTTCATAGGCTTATCACAATAATAAATATTCTAACATGTATGAAAGTGTATTTCATATGTGTTGACTTTTTTCAAAATGCCAGATATATTTCAGAAAACGGAAAATAGTAAAATATAGGTACAAGGATTTTAGAAATTTAAAATAAAATCAAGCTGACTGAAGTTTTTCAAAAGCTTTTGCAAAATCCTATTTTATCTTAATTTCTGCTTAATTGTCTCAATGGATGAGAAATGCCATTCAAAATTGGAAAGGAGATGACTGTTGGTTTATGAGGTTTAGTTTTTTTCTCTACAGTTATCTTTTATTAAAGAGAAAAGCGGACATAGTCAATACCTTATCACACAGCTGAAGTTTGGCTCAAATCAGTATATACCCCCTTTTCTCCCCTGGCATTTGGAAAAATGGGAATACTTGGTTGTTTGATGTTCTACCAGAAAGGATACTTTGTGGCAAGGTACAATATAAAGCAGGTGCTACAACATGCTCTACTGGGCAGGATGACAAGTGATGGCTTCCCCAGAGTCATAGCAAAAGACAGATTTAGTGAATCTTGCTCTGTGATGGAGAATCCACACACCAGGGCTGCAGATTAAACTCTGCCTGCTGAAGTGAGAGTATTTGCATTTGTGCTCTCAAGAGAGATTTCATCAAGTGGCAAGAGAGAATAAAACTTTGAAGTCTGCATATAATACAGTCACCACCTGATGGTCCCTATCAAGAGGATGACAAAATCAAATTAAGACCTTGGAAAACAACAGTTGTAAGAATTCAAATCCCTCTGGTCTCTAGGACATTACTGTTCCTCCCTAGAGAAAAAAAAAGTACAGAAACACTGCAAGGTGATCCAAATATTAACTGGGCATTTTGGCAGGTTCCAAATGTTCTTTGCATTTAAGTGTTTGCAGAATTATTCTCCTTGGAGATCATCTATCAAAGCGTATCACTTGCTGACTCTGTTGGTCACTTGTGGCCTTAGTGATGACAGAGTACTCATATCAGGCCTTGAAAGAAAAGATAAAATCGCCAACAATGGCTTCAGCTTCTACTTAATCAACTGTGTTTCAACAGATTAAAAAAAAAAAAAAAAAAGGAAAGGAAGATGGTGCCTTAGTGAGAAGACTGAAGTTCTAATCCTAGTTCCTTCCCCATGTAAATGCCATGTGACCATAAGCAAAGTCTTCTAATTTCTACGGCTTGGTTTCTTTAGCTGTAAAATGAGAATAATAATATCTACACTTTCTATATAACTCCTTTTCCAAATAACTTTTGTAAACTTTAAAGCTCTGCATGACAATAACTTTTAAAAAAATACTAGGGCTATATAATTTTATAAGTGACTTCCACTAAATCTACAAAGAACAAAGATCCAGAGTACAGAAAAAGATAAAAATGTGTGGACTAATATACTATTGTAATAAACAAGACAGTTTAAGACAGGAAAAGGATAGGTCAATTTTGTATACGAATGTAAGTTCAAAAGTCTTAAATGAAATATTGTCAATGTGATTTCAGACTGTAAAAACACATTCATCAAGACCAATAAGAATTCATTTCAGACATGCAAAGATGTTTTAACATTAGAAAAAATGTAGTAAGGTAATCACCACATTAACAGATGAAAGGAGAAAAATACAATACTATCATTCCAATATTTACAGAATAAAAGATGTTTGATAAATCCAAAAGGCATTCATAATAATAAAAATAAGTTCTAAGTAAACTAGGAAGAAAAGAGAGCTTCATGAGCTTAATAAAAGTTATTGACCCAAACCTATAGCAAACATGAGACTAAATAGTGAGCTATTGAAAGTGTTCCATTTAAGGTCGGGAACAAGATAAAGATATCTGTTATGCCTATTTCTAACCAACATCGAGCTGTTGAACTGAACTAGTGCAATAAGATAAAAAATATATATTTTAAAAGTACGGGAAGATTAAAAAGCAAAGGAAGAAAAAAAAATTTGACATTATTTAGAGAATGATATGCTTATGTATGCGGAATATTCTGAGAATCCACAGGTTCTAGTAGAATCAACTGGAGAGTTTAGCAAGATGAATATATGAAAACCAACTTCATTCCTAGTTTGGTTTTTAAGAAGTAAAATGTAATTTAAGAAAATTATACAATTTTATTAGAGAATATAATAGATCTAATAAAAAATAAGAGATATATCATGATCCTGGATAGAATGGTTCAATATCATAAAGATGTCAGTCTTCCCCAAATTAAACTATAAATTCAATAAAATTAAACTAAATTCCAAATAGATTTTTAATGGGAATATTCTAAAATTATTATGAAACTAATACTACCGATAATGGTCAAGACATGTACACCTGTAATAATAAAATAATAAACATTATTCTTATTCTTTTGGGGGGGCTGAAACATTTGACAGTAAGTGTAGAGATCATGACCCTTCACCCCTAAATACTTCTCTTACCAAACCACTGAGCAAGTTTTAAAAATTTAACATTAACATGTTATTATGTAATATAGTTCATGTTTAAATGTCACTGATGGTCCTCACAGTGTCTTTTGTCTCCATTAACATGAAAGAGTTCCTCCCTTTTCTTTATCTTTCATAACCTTGCTGTTTTAAAGAGTGCACACCCAATGTTTTGTAGGAGATCCCTCAATTTGGGTTTTTCTCATTATTCAATTCAGCTTATACATTTTTATCAGAAACATTACATAGGTGATATTGTATCTTTCTCAAATATATCAGAAGGAACTTGATGTCAGCTTATTCTATTCTTTTTTTTTTTTAAGTATTTATTGAGTTTGTTACAATATTGCTTCTGGTTTATGTTTTGGATTTTTGGCCACGACGTGTGTGGGATCTTAGCTCCCCGACCAAGGATCAAACCCACATCCCCTGCATTGGAAGGCGAAGTCTTAACCACTGGACTGCCAGGGAAGTCCCAGCTTATTCTATTCTTGTTTATTTTAACCTGATCATCTATTTACGGTTCTTTCTGCCAGATTTCTTTGCTTCAAAGGTATTTTATAATCCCTTTATAATTAGTGAGTAATCTGTGGGAAGATAATTTGAAATTATATAAATATCTTATTTGTCAATGAACTTTAACTCTTGGTTTTAGTATCCAGCAATGATATTTGTCTGTGTCAATTTTTACTATGATTTTTGTAAAACGATGGTTTTCTAAATCTGTCATCCTTTCTACCTTTATTATATTTTTGTTACTCATATTTTGGTATCAGTATAGTTTATTTTCCCAAAGTGTGATAATCCATTATGGCTATTATTTATTTTTAATGCTTAAATTTTTCTGGATTTCACAATGGAAATCCCATCAAACTGGTTCCTATGTTATTTTGCTTCCTCTTTTTTTTTTAGTACTTTCTGGAAGATGTTCCAGGCTCATCTCATACTTTCCCTGAATCAGTCCTAGGAGGCCTGATTCCTTTTAGTAAGGAAACCAAAATCCAGAAGCTAGGAATTCTCATTGTTTTGGGCTGTTATTGCTTCTAGGTTCAAAAATATGTTTCATACCAAAGGGGAAAAATCTAACAATAATTTTAAAAATTTTTTAAAGCAAATTAACATTAAAGTCTGGTTCCACACGGAGTTGTCAAGGAAGATGATGAAATGTTACACTGCTGGTAGAACTGTAAATTACTGTAGAAAACAATCTGTCAATATGTAGTTAGGTTTAAGATATTCATACCTGTAAACCAGCAATTCCTGTTTTTAGGCATTCTCCATATAGATGCTCTTGCATGAGTACAAAAAGAAGCATGTCCAGCATGTTAGGAATGATCACCTAACATTACTGATCATAGCCAAAAAACAGGATGTAACAAATAAACTCTGGTATATTCATAAAATGAAACCCTTTTTAGCAGTTGAAATTTATGGATTAGAAATACATATTTCAACACACGACTGAAACATAAAATGCTGAAAAGAAAAAATTAGTTACGCAAAATATATCTACAATATAATATTGTAATTTGTCTAAAACAGCAATACTATTTATGGCTTATGTGTATATTTGTATGTATTTCAACGGGAAAAAACATGAATTAGAATGACAAGAGCCAACTTCAGGTTAATGGTTGCTCTTGCAGAAAGAAAAGTGGAAGGGATTGGATGAAGCTTTATCTCTTAAGTTTTATTTCTTTAAAATTAAAAACAGAATACATAATTTACAGATTTTCAAAATATTTTATAATTGATAAAAATTTAAGTAATTATATATTTTTAATATGAGTTTTTTGTTCTGGCAATTTGGACAGTTAGAGGGACTACTGAGAAAAAAATCAGTGGGACAACAATTGGAGAAACAGAAATCCAGAAACTGAAGCGTGTTAAATCTGACTGTTTCAACCTATTTTCTTTTTGAAGAATGTGGACTTTTCCTCCCCTGTTTTGCAGTAAGATATAAAAATTTGGAAGCCAGTGTCTTCCTGTGATGAGAAATGGTATCTGTAACATGTTGTTTAATCATTTTAAGTTTCTATGAAAGTAATTTTACATTACCATGAAATGCATATATACATCCTAGACTAGGAAATATTTAGAAAATAGAACGTTCTAGAAAAGGATGGTCATTTCAACTGTTAGAAGAGTTTGAGGAGGCAAAATTAAGAACCAATTGCCCAGGAGAAATTAGCAATGTGGACAAAGAATCAAATGTGGCAGATCTAAAGTTGAGGCTGTGGTGGAGGCTATGGAATTACTTACTGATAGGAACGGTGTGTGCAAGAGAGGGTGGTACTCACTGAGCAACAGTGCAGTTACCTTCATAGGCCACAATTATGAGTTAATAAGATAATTTTCTCTTTTTGAAGAAAAAGAAAGACGAGAGAGGAAAGGGTGACTTGTCCTAAAATATTGTGTGTGTAGAAGGGCATAGTAATAAAAAGCAGCAAAATTCAAAATGATACAGGGCTTTGAGGGGCAGGTGTACAAAATAATATAAACAACATTAATTAAATCATGCTTCAGCTCTAGATCTAACCCCAGTTCTAATTATTTAGTGACCTTTGATAAAACACTTGCCCTCTCTTGAACCTCAGCTTTCTCATACGTAAATAAGGAGGATGTAACTCAATTATCTCAAGTATTTTCTACCTTAGCACTTATGATACTATTAAATTCGAATCATTTAATCAATAGATACCATATTTATCGAGTGCCTGCAATGAGGTGCTCTTCCAGTTGCTTTATGTATGTCATCTTGTACCACTTTCATGAAGTAGTTATTACCAGCTTCTTGCAGAGGGCCCAAAAGGTTATCATGATTTGATAACTTGGTTAAAGTCACTGAGCTCATTGTTGAGGGAGCTGGTATTTGAGGCTAGATCTGAGTTCTGATGTCCATGCTCTTTCTAATATTCCACCTAGGCTAGAGACACTGATTAAGTAGGATGACAGAGAATGCCTGAGCCAGGAGGTGGCTAGAAAGAATAAAAATGTAAAAGTTCTTAACTAAAATATTTTTCCACATAGAGAGTCATTTGGGAAAACAATGTATTTTTTTCAAAATGCAAAAAAACCCAAATCATTATGGGAATTGTTCCATATTTATTATATTGATACTTGAGTGTGGATCATGTTCATAAAAACAGCATTTAGCTGAGAGATTAGAAATTTCTCTGAAATGTGATTGTATAGAGAAGGAAGGAGAAAAAACATGAGAGGTTGGAGGGGTGGGAGGAATGGGGGATTGGGATTGACATATATACACTGTTGATATGATATACAAAATAGATAACTAATCAGAACCTACTGCATAGCACAGGGAACTCTGATGCTCTGTGGTGACCTAAATGGGAGGGAAATCCAAAAAAGAGGGGATAGATGTATACTTATAGCAGATTCACTTTGCTGTACAGTAGAAACTAACACAACATTGTAAAGCAACTATACTCCAATGAAAATTAATTAAGAAAAAAAAAAAAACATGAGGGTTAGGGTAGGGAGATGCATAAACTTATGTAAACTAGGAGGTTTCCAATAACCCCAAAGCAGCAGAAAGGCACTTGACAGCCTATAGGACAGGGAAGAAGAAACTTAGGGTGGGAGATGAGCTCAAAAAGAGGAATAAGGTTAATAACAAAAAATGGCACTACTTAGAATGTATTTCTAAAATTCTGGCAGAATCTAGTGCTCTTAAATGTGGAATAAGTACATCAAGATCATTTGAAAACTACATTTCCCCAATTCAGCTCATTCTCCTCTTACTTGCACTCATCCATTCTCCTGTTTATTAAGTAGATATTTCTGATATTTCCAGACTAATATTGTCTCTCCACCTACATTTCACTTTTGTAATCAATGAAGTTGGGGTAGGAGTAGGGTCCGGAAAGAAAAGAGAGAAAGAGAAAGAGAATGAAAAAGCAGACCTTAGATAAGATAAAAATGCTCAGTTACTAACTCATCTCCTCCTTTTCCTTCTACAGTATCAGTCCATTATGATGTTTGCTGAATTTATCAACATGTGAGATTTCAGAATCAACCCTCCTAATCAACCACCCAATGCCTGGAGTCTGTTCTAACTACCTTGAGGATGTTTAGTAAATACTGTCAAAGAGAGAAATGGCCTTCTTCATTTTCCTATTCTCTTGCTTATTTTACTTTCTAGTTTGTAAAAAAAAAAAAAGTATTGTGGTTACGTTATAGAAAGGATGGATATGGTCAATAATATTGTTCCCTTAATTTAGCGTCCCAAGAAAATATTACCCTTACACACACACACAGACACACACACACAATGTTAGCCTTTATTTTAAAAAAAAAGAAAGGCAAGGGAGTTTTTGTTTGTTTGTTTGTTTTTAAATTTAGGCCAAAAGTACTGTAGTCTCAACTATCTTAATATTTCAAGTCAAAGGTGATTTGGATCAGAACTAAGGGAAATATTTTTTTCAAAAAGCCTGATTTAGACATGCCCTCTAAAAGATTCTAATAGCCATGTTTAAATTATTAGAGGCCTTGGTGAGTCAGTCTTTTTCTGTTTCTGGATCATTTACATTTATCTGTTTATTTGTTTGATGGTTTTCATATTCTAGCTACTGGGTTCAAGTACCAACATCACACTTCTAAATTATATTTCAATCCATGCTTCATATAAATGACCTGGTAGAAGGATGCAATAAAAGTATGCTTTGTAATACTGAGGCCGCTCATGCCATTAGAGAAAGCACTGTGTCAGCACTTTCATTTCCATTATACACCCTAGTTGTTCAGAAATTATACACAGAGTCATAAAAATTTGCTTGGCTGCAAGGTATTAGCTCAGCCCACAAATAAACAATTAGATAAAAACCATAAAATGGCTAAGACAATTGATTAACAGTAAAGTTTGGGCCAACTGCATATGTGACCTGGGTTCAATGTCATTTAGGGAGCTCTTTCTGCCATAACCAGAAAAAAGCTACTACACGAGGATTCCCAGGCTAGAGGAAAAATATCTAGGCACAGATACTGATGCCTGAGGCTGGCTATTTATTGAGTGGGGTCTGTATATTTCTTTGCCTTAATTGAGATATGTAAAGAATTAAGGTGAAAATAAAATCTCCACTTTTTTTGATATATTTTGGTATATCAGGAGAATTTTTGACCAAAGATCAGGGAAATTGCCTTGAAAATTCTTCCATATATAAAAAGGTCCATCTTATAGATCAAGGAGTGAAAGGTTCAGAATTCCAAAGGACAGGCATCAAGCAGTAAGCTTTTCTTTTAAATCAATGTTTTTTTATTTTATATTTAGGGTAATATTAAGTAATAATCTAGGTACTACTGTTTTAGTCAGTTTGACTGCAACAAAACATCATAGAATGGGTGGCTTAAACAACAGATATTCATTTCTCACAGTTCTGGAGATGGGAAGTCTGAGATTGGGTGCTGACATGGTTAGGTTCTGGTGTGGGCCCTCTCCTTGGCTTGCAGATGACCTACTTTTCTTTGTCCTCATAGGGCAGAGAGAGGGAGGGCTCTGATCTCTTATCCTCTTCTTAGAAGGACACTAATCCCATCATGAGCATCCCACCCTCATCACCTTATCTAAACCTAATTACCTCCTAAGGGTTTCACTTCTAAATACCATCACATTGGGTGTTATGATTTCAACATATACATTTTGAGGGGACACAAACATTCAGTCCATAACAGATGGTTAGATTTTCTCTTTAAGTTGATCTTTTTAAAAGGAACAAATGAAGATTCCAGAAGTCCATAATTTTAGTGATCAATTACCTTGCACAAGACCTGGTTGCTGTTCCTTCTCAAAAGATCATCTTATACCCAGGGTGATTGACAGTGATAATGCCAGTACAGTTGAACTATTATATTTTATTTCTCATTTGGATCACTGAATGGTGACCCTCTATTATTCACCCCCCCACCAAAAAAAAAGGAAAGGCATTATAAAGTACAGATAGTAAAAAAGGAAAAAAATCTCATATTATATAAACACTATGGAACGTTACATGCCCTGTTATATTCTTGAAGCCAGACTGTCAGGATTTTAATTTCTATTCTGCAACTTACTAGTCATAGGACGTCGGTGGAAATTCAATTAACTATCAAGTTAAGAAGAAAAAAAAGAGGAAATTTTATTTGAGCCAAACTGAGGATCATAACCTGGGAAGCAGATTCTCATCCCTATCACTGGTTAACCCCAATAATTGCTCCACTTCCAACAGGCTGCAAACAGAGATGAACCTAATTAACTCATATTGACAGAGGATGAAGAGTGCCAGTAACCAAGCAAGTCCTTGGCAAAGTGAAGATGACCCAGACAGAAATACACCGTAGCACATGTCTTGGGAATAAAAAGAGAGAAGTGGAATCAAGGCCCATGACACCCTAAACACCTAAAGCCAGGGATCTGCTGTAGAAGCTGAGCTGATTAACCACCTCTCTCTATCACAGCGCTGTGAAGCTTTCATCGTTAATGCCTGCACAATGAGACCACCAGTTTCACAAAAGGCCTGGATCCCTCCCATCACCTCTACTACCTCACCTTCCCATTTAGTGTCCTGGGAAACAGGCAGAAGACTGTAGCTTGTGCACATCAATAACTGCCTATAAGCACATAAGGAAGTCATATTTTAAATGGATGTGAGAGAGGGAAAAGGACAAGGTGAGCACGAGCTACTTTGGGAGCAATTTTTGCTCTCTAAAGCTTCCATGAAGTGATCTAAATTAGGGAGACGCATGCATAATAATAGAAAAGTGGGATCCATGTCAGAAACAATGACAAATTTCAGCTAAATCTACAGAACATGAGATGAAGTTAAAGAAAAAAACAACTATCTCTTGTTTACCTAAGAATGATCTGCATAACAAATGACTAAAGCAAACAGTGGTGGAATCCTGTCCACATCTTTGACAGACAGGGTAGGTTGAGAGGTGAGGCCACCTGTGGGACAATCAGGAGACCCATCTGAAACCAACTGATCCCTGTAGAAAAGTTCTGTTTGTCGCACCGAACAGAAAGCCTCCTGCTCTGTAAAAGGGACCCTGCAGGACTGGCTTCTGACAAGAGCAGCCATTGCAGGCCCCAAACAGGGCTCCTGATGGTTTTGGGAAACATGAAACAGAAACTTTTCATTGCAGAGGCACAATTTCCAATTCCTGCTCTCATTTTCTCCTCACTCTTCTCAGGCTGCCATATCTCTTAATTTGCATAGTAAGTGTTTCCAATCCAGATGAAAGCTGGGGGCAAAATAATACATTTACTGCAATTTAAGATAGGTATCCTCACCAATTCCCCCCAAAATACCTTATTTCTATTTCAACTTATTTATCCTTATCAATGAGATGAACACCATCACAGTAAGTAGAATTTTTAAAAATCCTCAAAAAGATAATGTGTTTCAAAGAAATCAGAGCAAACACATCCTCTGAAATACAGTTCAAATAAGAAAATGGAATTTTCAAATGTTTACTTTGAATTTTTAACAAGATTTTGAGATAGTGGATCTATGAAACTAGAATAGTCCTATGCAAAAAAAGGAAAGAGGTGAGGAAAACAATTTCTTCAACAAGTATTTATTGTATACTGCCACATTGCAGGGACTGAGCTAGGCTCTGAGGACCCTGCTGTGAATGAAGAAGACACACTTCCTGTCCTTAACAAAGTTTGCATTTAAGTGGTAAACTACTCGTCTCATCCCACTTAATTAAAATTAATCACAAGTGTGCATAGCGCTATGGTGGGGAACCATACCACAAGTAACACACATAACAGGAGGCTGCTGACCTGATTTGTGGAACCGCAGAAGGCTTCCCTGAGCAAATGACATTTAAACTGAGAAGGAAAATATGAGTTGGAATTAGCCAGGCAAGACTTGGGGAAGACAGGAAGCAGGCAGAATAAAAATCATGTAAGAATCATTAGAAATGAGAAAAAATAATATGTTCAAAGAACCAAGAGGCCAAACTGAAAGATTGAGGGGGGAAAGATACAGGTTAGGCTGGAGGTCCTAGAATCAAGGGCTAGCTCATCCAGAGTCTAGGGAGCTATGTTGAGGATTTTGAATTTTATCCTAAGAATAATGGAAAGCCGAAGACTTATGAGCAAGAAAATGACATGACCAAATTTGGTTTTTGAATATCACTCTGGCAACTCTGTGGGAATTAGGCTGGCAGAGGCTAGAAGGAGATGTAGAGAGACAAGATAGGAAGGCATTCAAGCAATAAAGATGAGAGCTCGTTCTAGGAGAGAGGCATCTAGATAGATTGTGAAGTCATTGGAAATCTGAAATAATTCATGGAAATGAAAAGCACTATTGCTGATTAAAATCTGAAAAAAGTTACTTCAATTTTAAGTTGTCGCGACATTCTCTTAGAATTCAGAGGAAAAGACAAAAAGGATAAATATGATGAAATAAATACCAGGAGGACAGGCCTAAGAGGTCACACGTTAAAGAATCTAAGAGATGAGAATGGCCAAATGGAACAGAAAAAAACAAAGTGATCAATGAAATAAAATTAAATGGTATGTGAATAAAGAAATGAGCTATCAAGTTACGGAAGCACACAGAGGAACCCTAAATACATATTGCTAAGTGAAAGAAGCCAGCCTGCAAAAGGTACCTACTATATGATTCTAACAATATGACATTCTGGAAAAGTCAAAACTAAAGAGACAGTAAAATAGTGTTTTTCAGGGGTTCAGAGAGAGGGGTAGAGATGAATCGGTGGAGCAGAGGGCAATCTTAGGGCTGCAAAACTGTTCTCTAAGATACTATAATGGTGGATACATGTCATTCTACACTTGTCAAAACCCCTAGAACTGCAAAATATAAAGAATGAGCCCTAATGTAAAATATGGACGTTAGTTAATAATAATGTATCATTAAAAGTTAAATAATTGTAACAAATGTAGGGCACTAATGAAAGATGTTAATAGGTGAAACTGTATGTGGGGAAAGGAGGGGTGTGTATGGGGTATGTAATATGGGAACTCTATACTTTCTGTGCAATTTTTCTATAAACCTAAAACTACCCTTTAAAAATCTAATTAAAAAAAGAAATAAGACAACTTTCCAAAGCCAAAGAAAGGCTAGAATTTAAAGATGAAAATGTTTACCAAGTATCTGACAAAATTGCTTGGCTCTGAGTTTATGACACCAAAAGAAAGTAAAGCCAGACTGAAAAATGAGGTGTTTGGTAGTAATAAAGTCAGTGAAAGGAGAAGCAGAAGAAAGGCATAGAAGGAGAGCAGAAAAAATGGATCATATAGATTACCCTTTAAAATAGGCAAAACACCAGGGGGAAAATATCCAAAGTATCTTAGGGGAGAAAGTGGTGCCCATGCCAGCCACCAGTCAGAGCAAAGTGATACAGAAAGGCAGCATTTCCTTGGGTCTGGTCTATATGGGGCAGGCGACATAAATATAGCTGGACACTAAATAGTAAACTAAATCTGTTGGACAAAAGCAAATGGTTAGGTTAGACAAAAATAAAATGAAGAGAGATGATACTTGGAAGACAGGAATATGTTACAGAAGCGAGGATCCCCACAAATGGCTTATCACCATGGGCAGACAGATCTGTTGTATGGTACAATCAGACTGGTTAGAATTGTCAGCCACCTTTTGGGGCTCAAGAGTAAAACTAACAAACCCTTACCCCTTCCTGACTTCTTAAAAGATCATTTCCAAAAATCCCTTTTGCTGGAGCAGAAAAATATTTTTGACTGTCCATCCTCTGTTTTATTCTGGGTTAAACAGTTATCCCTCAGACAGAGGTTGAGCTATGCCACTCAGTCCTAGGAATAAGCCTTTTATCTATTACTTCATCCAAGGCCAAATATTTCTCAGGCCGTTGAGTACTTTGTACAGTATGTTCTCACGCTGTCCTAGTGTTTTTCCACAGTTCAAAGGACTGGAATATTCAGGGTCCTAGAATCGTTTTGCAATATATTGGCTGCATCAATAAAACCAGGCTTTTTTGAATATCGAACTTAACAAAATTGTACAATGTGAGACAGTATTGGTGATAGAGACTAAGTCCGACCTTCCCATCACAAGGTTCTAAAAACCATTTATGTATGAGAAAAGCTGGGATGCTAAAATACACCCAGAAAATCTGAGATGAGTGGATTCTTCTCTGGGACTCTCTATGTAAAAAAATCACCCTCAATACATAAATGCTAACAGTTATGCTAGACAATTTTTATATTACAGAGGAAGAGAGGTAGGCATAACAAGCAAATTCATTTACCAAGTTTACAACTTTACTTCAGATGTTGACTAAGAAGTTAAACTTGTGTAGACCTAGTTTTTCTTGGCTGGGTAGTCATTTCTCATTTTGAGGAAGGAAGAAAACACTTCTAAGTATCATAGTCATCTTATATTCCTAACAGGGATTCTGCATCAGTCAGTATTTCCATAAAGACAATTTTAAGGCAGAAATAGGATCTGACTAAATTGAATGAATGAATATATTTTACAACAAACCTAAAATAGGATAGAGGTCAATTAATTCCCTAACAACTTTTCCTGCTTATGTATACTAGGCCAAGTTCAGTAGACATAACATTGATTTCTACATAAATTCCAATGATTATTTCTGTGAGACACAGAAAAAAATGAGAAGGATACAAGGGCATCTGTTCTACTACACGTAACTTCTCTTTGATGAAGCAACCCCAAAAAGAAGAATCATGAAGGGTGGGGGTGGAGTGATGCTCGAGTCTATCTTAGCTGTAGAGTAAGCAAGAGAGGAAGATGGTGACAGATCAAAGAAACTTTAGCTTAGGTGTTGAACCAAACAGGCTTTGAATCTCTGACACTTTACTAAACTTGGACAGTCTGCCGAATCTTAGCTTAGAAGTACTAACGGGTATAATACTGGCCTCGAAAAGTTGTTTCAGAAGTTACACCAAGTGATTAAAATATAGGTGACAGTTGTCAATTCATTTCAGGGACACTGAAAAACCGCTAGTCCAATTTAAAAAAATAGATGGTTCAGAAAGCGACCCCTGTACGTATAACAATTTAACATATAATAAATAAGGCATACAACTCCAAGTCAACTGCCTTGACTTTGGCCCAATTAGCTATGAGCAAAGGAGTAAGTCATGTGACACAAAGCATGATGATCTATGATTCTAAAAGTGTCCAGTCTAGCCACCTCATTCACTGAGGTGTCTTGGAGAAGAGCTGCCTATACTGGCTTGTGACTGATTAATCCAATCAATTCTCTTTTGTGATTCAATTTGAGATCTTCTTCTCAGTGCTTCTACTGCTCCCATTCCTCCTTCTACTATTGGTCAATTGGGTTTCCATAATGGTATCAGAGAAAGGGGAATAGTAATGCCTCTGCCGACTGGAGGATCAGATCACCATAGCATCAATCTTTTTTTTTTTTTTTTAACATCTTTATTGGAGTATAATTGCTTTACAATGGTGTGTTAGTTTCTGCTTTATAACAAAGTAAATCAGTTATACATATACATATGTTCCCATATCTCTTCCCTCTTGCATCTCCCTCCCTCCCACCCTCCCTATCCCACCCCTCTAGGTGGTCACAAAGCACAGAGCTGATCTCCCTGCATAGCATCAATCTTATTCTGATCATCATTTGGATGCCTATAAACCATGAGTAACAAAATATTCCTCTGTGATGAAATGCAAATCAAAACTACAGTGAGGTACTACCTCACTCCAGTCAGAATGGCCATGATGAGAAAGTCTACAAATAACAAATGCTGGAGAGGGTGTGGAGAAAAGGGAACCCTCTTATACTGTTGGTGGGAATGTAAGTTGGTGCAGCCACTAAGGAGAACAGTATGGAGGTTCCTCAAAAAACTAAAAATAGAGTTGTCATATGATACAGCAATCCCACTCCTGGCATATACCCAGACAAAACTATAATTCGAAAAGATACATGCACCACAATGTTCATAGCAGCACTATTCACAATAGCCAAGACATGGAAACAACCAAAATGTCCATTGACAAATGAATGGATAAAGAAAATGTGGTACATATATACAATGGAATACTACTCAGCCATAAAAAAGAATGAAATAATGCCATTTGCACCAACATGGATGGACCTAGAGATTATCATGCTAATCGAAGTAACTCAGAAAGAGAAAGACAAATATCATATGATATCACTTATGTGTGGAATCTAAAATATGACGCAAATAAACTTATCTTCGAAACAGACTCACAAACACAGAAAACAGACTTGTGGTTGCCAGGGGTAGTGGTGTGCAGGAGGGATGGATTGGGAGTTTGGGATTAGCAGGTGCAAACTCTTATATATAGGATGGATAAACAACAAGGACTGTCTGTATAGCAAAGGGAAATATATTCAATATTCTATGATAAACCATAATGGAAAAGAATATAGAAAAAAGAATATATATGTATAACTGAATCACTTTGCTGTACAGCAGAAATTAACACAACATTGTAAATCAACTATAGATGAATAAAATAAATAAAAAATAAATAAAAAATTAAAAAAAAAATTCCTCTATGACACCTGACTATGAGGCTATTGAAAAGATTTTTTGCTTTCCTGCCTATATTTATAATAAGGTCCAATATAGATGAGAGCTTACAAGTTTATGTTACTTGAAACCACCTAATGTATTAGTGCAGAATTCCCCAAACTTGTTCACTCATAATTAAATAAAATTAAAAATTAAATACATTTAAATAAAATTAAACATTTTCACTGCAAGACTTATGGTCTTTAAGAAGATGCATTGTGAGAGATGTGACTTTGTTACAGAAACATTTAAGTAGAGTCTGGTGTGTTGGATGGTTCAACAAAAGACCATAAGGGAAACTGACAGAGAGAAGTTTATTATTCACAGGTCCTGGAGGAAGTAAATGGCATGTCTCAAGGGGCCACACAGGGAGGTCAAGGAAGAGTGCAGACAGAGAGAATGACAGAACCTGGGGTGCATGCTTTTATTAGCAAACATAGGGGAAACTTTGGGGTTTCTGGGTTAAGGCCAGATTGGTCAATTCAGACCAAAAAGACCAGGGTTTTGATAAGCTCACAGGGGACTTATCTAAGGGGCACACAAGGAGAAGGTCCTGGAAGGCAAGGGAGACTGTCGCTCACAGGGGCTCCTAGGGAAGTCATACCAAGAGCTTACATCTGCTTGTGACTCTGTAGGCTGTCATATAGAGCCTGCAATCTCAGGAGGAGATAGTGTCAGTTTGAGGCCACTTCAGGGCCCCTGGCCACACAAAATAGATGGTGAGGCAGCGATATCATGGAGTAGTTAACTAAACTCTCGACATTGGATTTCCATTAGGTGAACAGAGTGTGCAGTGTCTCACCACTTAAGTGACTACAGAATCCTTCCATGTAACATACTGCCATATTAATTTCTGGTATTTCCCATTTCAGGAAGCACTACATTTGAACACCCTCCACTGCTACATTAATTATAAGAACGTGAAACCAGACAAACCAGAGGAAAGTCTTCTCATTTATAATCAAAGAAGATAATTAAAATAGAGTCAGAAAAAAATCTTCATCTGGGATTAAACAAGAAACTTCCTTTGGGTTTTCCTGCTTTGGGTAAGTTTATCATGTTTGAAAACAGTTCCTCATTTGGAGTGGCTAAGTGGTGATAGGAATCATCACATAACTTGCCCCTTGTGGTGATTAACCAATGAATGCAGTGATATAAAACAGATGCAAAGTCTGAACTCAGTGATATCTGTGTGCTATAGAATGTCCTTAAATATATACAGTTTTATTTCAGGTGGCATGAAAGTGGCATTCACCACTGGGCAATTGACCGGCTAAAGGTTTCTTTGTTTTGTCTTGCTTTAATGAATAGTTAAGAATGGCCCTGATAAATATATCAAAACATTGGTACATGTATGTATATATTTATATGTATATTGGTATATGTATGTACATATAGGTATGTATATATGTGTGTGTGTATATATAGATATTGTTTACATTGCAATTGTGTAAATAATTGCTACAAAGAGTTTCAAAATACTTCATTTTCTTAAATAGATAAATACATCTCATAATTTTGTTCACTTGAGTCATGTGCTGAGGTATTCTCTCCCTGCTTTTTGGACAAAAAGAAAAGTCGTTTGAATTATTCTAAGTTAATAAGAATCCTATAAATCCAGGACAGGCTCAGGCTCTGAAAGTAGCAGCAATAACTGCTTTTAAAAGGGGCAACTTTACCTAATATGGACATGTACTTTCCAGTTATACCTGAATACTTTAAAATAGAATTGTCGTTCGTCTTTTAGTGTACACGTTTTTGATCCTCCAAAGAACTGATGATTTGACTCAGGATAAATGATCTATATCTGTAAATGACAATTTTCAGAATATTTCAGTAGTAAAACTAGGTAGCTCGGTGCTTTGTGACCACTGAGAGGGGTGGGATAGGGAGGGTGGGAGGGAGGGAGAAGCAAGAGGGAAGAGATATGGGAACATATGTATATGTATAACTGATTCACTTTGTTATAAACCAGAAACTAACACACCATTGTAAAGCAATTATGCTCCAATAAAGATGTTAAAAAAAATTAAAAAAATAAAAATAAAAATGAGTGAAAAAATAACTCTTCCATTAAATGAAAACAAATGCTGCTATTTCTTTAGAGGATTACAACTCTCTGGTTCTCTAATTTTACCCATGTAAGAGTCTAACAAAATATTTATTCACAGATACAGGCTTAGGTAAAGAAGATTAACTGCCCTGTGTGTTAAAAGAACTCCCCAGGTTAAAAGTTTCATCATAAAAAAGCTGAACACATTTTTAAGCAACTTAAAGAACTTTCATATTGGTTGGTTTAACATACAGTAAATAAAATTTTACCTCCAGTCAAAACATATTTCTTATAAAAGAAGTTGTGAACAAAATTGCAAAAAGCAAATCTATTCTCATTTTGTGCATTTTCTGTAAAACTAAAAGATATGTCTAATGTTCTAACTTAGCCAGTGAATTTTTGTTAAAAAAAGAAAAATAGCATGCATTCTAAGTCTTTATGAAATAATATTTCTAAAGGGTTGATTCATTAAAAAACTGTTTAATTCAAAATTCTGTGTTGACTTTGTAAAAATAAAAAAGATAGTGGCTGCAAAGATATAATGCACAAGATAATTAAGGAGATGCTTTCATGTAGTTTATTGCAATAGGGAGAATGTCTACTAATGAGGAACATATCAAAGAAAAGGGAGAACAATTGGGGTTTTAAAAAAGTCATAAGGAAGGATGGGGGTGGCTATTATTTTGGAATACCAAGGGCAAAGTGGTCCTTTGTGGTTAGCAGTTTCTCAGAACACAAAATGGTAAGGAGGATTTCAGAGAAAAAGATGGAGGGATTTCTCAACTGTTACTGTTTTCTGGGACTATATGACTCAAGTAAATTTCAACATTGTCACTGTTATTTTTTAAACCTTTAAAAACCAATGCTAGAATATTCATACACAAACACACATGAACACACACACATACATACAGATCTCCAAATTCCTTAAGATAATATTTATTATTTCCATATTACAGTCTCATAGATAGATGTAGTTGGGAGTCATTGGGATGAGCATACCAGCCTATTATGCTGAAAAATTCAACTTGGGTGTGACAGAGTGAAAGGTTATTTTCTCATCTTCCTCAATATCCACAAAACTTCTACCTAAAGTGGACTAGCCATTTCTAAAATTTTTTATCAGATTATGAATAAAAGAAAATTAGTAATTTTCATTTTAAATTAAGTGGAAAAAGTTGTCATGAGATTTTTAAGGAGTTTTGGAATGACACGTTGGCCTGACTGGGCTGCTAGACAAGGGAGAACAGATGAGGGCCAGAGGAACAGGACTCTGTCCTGTGATTGTGCACGGATCTCGTGTGGGAAGTATAGGCTACTGGAAAAAAAATGCAAAGCAGGTGGGAAGCCAGAAAAATGGTGGGCAGCAGTTCAGCTTTTCACGTGATCTTTCCCTATAAATGTGATTCAAGATTTCTGAAAAGTTTTTAACTTCATGGCAACATGGAAGATACCATGATGATGCCATTGCCACAAGGCCAGTCTGTCCCAGCCTTCATCTCTCCTAGAAGGTGGATACTAAGTAAGCTCAGGAGTTTAGAGAAATCATATGTAGGGGAGCTAGACTCACAGCCTGTGAAATTGGGGATAGAATCAGAACTGCCTTTACTATGACCTCCAATATCAGTATCATCTGGGTTCCTGGCTGTCTTTCCTAGAGAGCTCTCCATGTAATCCTCTTCTGAGACCCTGTCTGACACCACTTCCTCTCTCTCTCTCTTTCTAAGCTATTTCTGCTGTTATATTGAGAAGAAACAGACTATGTATTCTGAATGGTTATGGTGGTAACTTTAGGCAGGGGTAGCAACCTATTTACCTTCATGCAGGGGTACAACCACTTATACAATTCTTTGTTCTCTGCCTCCTTCCGTTAGAAGGTAAGCACAAAGAAGACAAATTCTTGTTTCCACTTTCTGTCAATTCTGAGGCAGAGAATAGTGGATATATAGGAGGCACTTAACTATTAGTTGAATGAAATCAATGACACAAATTGAAGAGTAATTCTACTGGATCAACATGATAATTATAATGCAAACTCTCATCTCACCTCAAACTCAGACTCTGCTATTTATTCCCTTCCAAAAAAATTGAGTGAAGAAAATGCTATTTGTGGAAGAATAAAAACTACATATTCCACCAAACAGCACACACTCTAGTAAAATTATCTTAGTTCTTTGATGATTTAAATTTCCTCAGAGAATGTCCTAAGGAAAAAAGCATTCAAAATATCCAATACTGCTTTTTTAAAGAACATTTTCCCTGTATAATTCAGAATGATCTCTACAAAGTTTCACATGGAAGTATCTCTGGGAAATTTTAAGTTCAAAAGTTTGGCTTCCTCTAAAGAACTAATGAGCTTTTCCTTGTCTGAATGTGATGATTACATATTCCATTATATAATCCTTTTTCCATGGCTTCTTGGGAGCTCAAAGGCAAATTTGAACACTCATAGTAAAAGTGTTACTATATTTGTTTTCTTAAAGTTAATATATGAGAAAGTACTATCATTTACTACATATCTTTTGTCAGGCATGGTGCTAAGTTTAGAAAAATTGCCTCTTTAAATTTTGTATCCTGAATGAAAGGTTTCATGCTGACCAAAAATTAAGATTATTCTTATTACAGATGAGAAAGGGAAGTTAGATGGCTTTCCCGCGTTCACATAGCAGTAAATAGGGAAGCTATTATTCAAACTCAGATCTGTGTAATTGCCCCTATACTGTATTCAGCCAATGTATTCTCTTTCCCTAACCTTTATTCTATCTTACTTCTTTTCTTGCTCATCTTAATTTTACTTATATTTGCATTGTCTTGTTCTATTTATATTTTTCTTTAATCACAATTTTATTTTATATATTTTTGTTTAAGCTGCCTCCAATCCTCTGTAAAATAAAGTGGGGAGTAAACAAATATATAAAAATTATTAAAACAGCAATACAAAATAGTCCTTAATTAACTAACTAATGAGCAGCTAAGAACTTTGTACACTTTGCCTTGCCCTCTGTTATGAGCTGAATTGTGTCCCCAAAAATGATATGTTGAAGTCCTAAGCCCAGTACCTCAGGATGTGACCTTATTTAGAAATAAGGTCATTGCAGATGTGATTAGTTAAGATAGGTCATACTGGAGTATGGTGGGTTCCTATCCAATATGACTATTGTCCTTATAAGAAGAGAAGAGACACAGAGACAGACATGCACAGAAAGAAGACAGGTCAAGGGACACAGCGAGATTGTGTGTGACATAAAGGACATGTGTTGATAGAGTCTTGACTCTATATAATTTGTATAGAGCTGTGGGTCAGAGATCTATTCTCATATAAGGTCTGGCTATGGTCCGTTTGTATATTCAGTCTCACTATTAATGATTTAATAGTATGATTTCTTAGAATTCAAAACAAAGTACTTAATACTATGATTAGCTGTATAAATCCAATAATAAGCACAACAGGATGTATTTTTTGCTATATTTTTCCCATTTACATTTCCATGCTTATGGCAAACTTTCTAAACTCTCCTCCTCTCTTTTCAAATTTCCAACTCCTAGTCCTTTGTCATCATAATTCAATTGCTGAGTTTCCTATTTTTCTTTGTTTCCTATCTTTCTGAGGTGCAATTAGAAAAGAACATCCACAGGTTCCCACTGCTTCCTCCCCCACCCTCCTGCATATGCAGCCAATGCATTCAACATTCCCTCCTGTTACTCTCGATCAATTGTCCATGCTCACATCTGAGGCCAGTCCTGCTACTCATGCCCTGAATTTCATTCCCTCTCACCTACTCAAGTATATCTCTCCAGCAATCCTCCCCCTTTGTCTCACCATGCATTTTCCATCTCTACTGTATCATTTCCAGCAGCATACTGACATGCCCTAATTTCTTCCATCTTAAAACTGTCTTCTTTAGACCTTGTATTACCCTTCAGTAGCCCCACTTTTAAGATCCTCATTATAGCAAAATTTCATAAAGAATATTTTTCTCTGTTTCCTATATCTCACCATCCACACTTTCATGAAACCACATCTATCTGATTTTTACTAATGAGTACTCATTTTCTGAGGTTACATGGTTAAAAGGCCACTTGTGTTTTTGACATACAGACCAATGGAATGGTATAGACATTCTTTCAGAATGTAAGCAGGAAAAAATATAAAACCAAATGCATTAAAAAATTCAGTTGATTATCAACTTTTTTCTCTCCATTTATTGATCTTTTTTTATTCTAATGTATACTTAGGGGCTAAAATTATATATCAAGTAGAAAATGTTGAACAGGGTGGATCTTTCTGATATTCTAGAAGAGACTGGAGTTCAATTTTTTAAATGTACTTTCTCTAAAATAATGAGAAACATTTCCAACAAGTTTTCTAAGTGGAAAGCAGTAGAGCATGAAAAAACACCCAAAAGCATAGAGAAGGTAACAATTTATCATACTCCCTGGGGCTTGACATCTTATTATGATTCATTTTCCACGTAAATGGACTATAAAAAGATTAAGCTCTGGATGATAATTGTTATTCATTCAAACATCATAAGAATTTAGTTCTTTAAATTCCGTAATCATACAGTCCCAAAGAGATTTACAGCTTGTTTGTCTTTAATTTGAAATAACTCGAACTTTATTTAAAACTGGATTCGGGGGATAGGTGACAAAGAGAATTCTGTACACAAAGGTTGAAGTACAGGTTCAGTAGTAAAGTACAAGTAAAGTAAAAGGTTACTTCTACTTCCTCCTGGCTCAGGACTTAGCACTTTGATATGCCATCTGATTGGAAAGGATGAGAAATTGAAGAAAATGTGTTGAGGCCTTCATCAAGAACACATTTTTTAAATTAACAGACTTTATTATTTATAGCAATTTTAGGTTTACAGAAAAAATTGATTGGAAAATACACATAGTTTTCACACACACCCCTCTTGACCCCCATAGAGTTTCCCCTATTATTTACATCATGAATTCGTGTGGTAAATTAGTTATAACTGATGAACTGTTATAGACACATTATGTTTAACTAACGTCCATAGGTTACATTAAGGTGTACTCTCTGTGTTGTGAATTTCTTTCCATGGGTTTTAACAAATATATAATGTGTCCATCTTTACTATATCATACAGAACAGTTTTGCTGTCCTAAAAATTCCTAATTCTCCACCTATTCATCGTCCATCCCTCCCTTCCACTGAAACCCTGGCAACAACCGATCTTTATACTGATTTTTCCCACAACGTCATATCATTGGAACTGTATAGTATGTTGTCTTTACAGACTGGCTTCTTTGATTTAGCAATTTGCCTTTAAAGTCCCTCCATGTCTTTTTATAATTGAAGTATAGTTGACTTACAATATTATATTAGTTTCAGGTGTACAGCATAATGATTCAGTATTTTTACAGATTATACTCTATAAAAAGTTATTATAAGACAAAGGCTATAATTCTCTGTGCTTGTTGCTTACCTCTTTTATACATAATAGTTTATATCTCTTAATCCCATACCCCTATCTTGCCCCTTCCCTTCCCCCTCTCCTTTGATAACCACTTGTTTATTTTCTATATCTTTAACTCTGTGTCTGTTTTGCATATACATTCCCTTGTATTATTTTTAAAATTCTGCATATAAGCAACATCATATAATATTTGTATTTCTCTGGCTTACTTCACTTAATATTATAATCTCTAGGTCCATCCATGTTGCTGCAAATGGTATTATTTCATTCTTTTTTTATGGCTGAGTAATATTCCGTTATATATATATGTGTGTGTGTGTGTGTGTGTATATCACATCTTCTTTATCCATTCATCTGTTCATGGACCTTTAGGTGGCTTCCATGTCTTGGCTATTGTAAACAGTGTTGCAATGAACATTGGGATACATGTATCTTTTCGAATTATGGTTTTCTCCAGACATATGTCCAGGAGTGGCATTGCAGGATTATAGGCCAACTCTATTTTTACTTTTATGAGGAATCTCCGTACTGTTGTCCATAATGGCTGCAACAATTTCTATTCCTACCAACAGTGTACAAGGGTTCCCTTCTTTCTGCATCCTCTCCAACATGTGTTATTTCTGGACTTTTTGACAATAGCCATCTGACAGGTGTGAGGTGATATCTCACTGTTGATTTGATTTGCACTTCTCTAACAATTAGCAATGTTGACCATCGTTACATGTGCTTCTTGGCCATCTCTAAGTTATCTTTGGAAAAATGTCTACTTAGGTGTTCTGCCCATTTTTGTTGTTTTCTTTTAATTGAGTTGTATGTAAAGGTCTTCCATGTCTTTTCATTGCTTAAAATCTCATTTCGTTTTATTGCTATATAATATTCCATTGTCTGGATGTATAATAGTTTGTTTATCCATTCATCTAAAGAAGGACATCTCACTTGCTTCCAAATTTTGACAATTGTAAATAAAGCTGCTATAAACATTCATGTGCAGTGTTTTGTGTGGACATATGTTTTCAACTCATTTAGGTAAACACCAAGGAGCATAATTGCTGGATTGTAAGGTAAGAGTTTGTTTCATTTGTAAGAAACTGCCACTGTTTTCCAAAGTGGCTGTACCATTTTGCATTCCCACCAGCAATAAATGAAAGATCCTATTGATCTGCACCCTTGCCAGCATTTGGTGTTATTGATATTTTGAATTTTAGCCATTCTACTAATGTATAGTAATATCTCATTGTTTTAATTTCCTAATGACATATGATATTGCATATCTTTTCTTTTTTTTTTAAATTTTATTTTATTTATTTTTTATACAGCAGGTTCTTATTAGTTATCCATTTTATACATATGAGTGTATATATGTCAATCCCAATCTCCCAATTCATCACACCACCACACCCCCCAACCGCCACTTTCCACCCTTGGTGTCCATACGTTTGTTCTCTACATCTGTGTCTCTATTTCTGCCCTGCAAACCAGTTCATCTGTGCCATTTTTCTAGGTTCCACATATATGTGTTAATATACGATAGTTGTTTTTCTCCTTCTGACTTACTTCACTCTGTAGGACAGTCTCTAGATCCATCCATGTCTCTACAAATGCCCCAATTTTGTTCATTTTTATGGCTGAGTAATATTCCCTTGTATATATGTATCACATCTTCTTTATCCATTCGTCTGTTGATGGGCATTTAGGTTGCTCCCATGACCTGGCTATTGTAAATAGTGCTGCAATGAACATTGGGGTGCATGTGTCTTTTTGAATTATGGTTTTCTCAGGGTATATGCCCAGTAGTGGGATTGCTGGGTCATATGGTAGTTCTATTTTTAGTTTTTTAAGGAACCTCCATACTGTTCTCCATAGTGGCTGTATCAATTTACGTTCCCACCAACAGTGCAGGAGGGTTCCCTTTTCTCCACACACTCTCCAGCTTTTGTTGTTTGTAGATTTTCTGATGATGCCCATTCTAACTGGTGTGAGGTGATACCTCATTGTAGTTTTAATTTGCATTTCTCTAATAGTTAGTGATGTTGAGCAGCTTTTCATGTGCTTTTGGCCATCTGCATGTCTTCTTCGGAGAAATGTATATTTAGGCCTTCTGCCCATTTTTTGACTGAGTTGTTCTTTTAATATTGAGCTGCATGAGCTGTTTAAATATTTTGGAGATTAATCCTTTGTCCGTTGATTCATTTGCAAATATTTTCTCCCATTCTGAGGGTTGTCTTTGCATCTTGTTTATGGTTTCCTTTGCTGTGCAAAAGGTTTTAAGTTTCATTAGGTCCCATTTGTTTATTTTTGGGTTTTTTTCCAATACTTTAGGAGGTGGATCAAAAAAGATCTTGCGGTGATTTATGTCATAGGGTGTCTTCCTATGTTTTCCTCTAAGAGTTTTATAGTGTCCAGTCTTAAATCCATTTTGAGTTTATTTTTGCGTATGGTGTTAGGGAGTGTTTTAATTTCATTCTTTTACATGTAGCTGTCCAGTTTTCCCACCACCACTTATTGAAGAGACTGTCTTTTCTCCGTTATATATCCTTGCCTCCTTTGTCATAGATTAGTTGACCATAGGTGTGTGGGTTTATCTCTGGGCTTTCTATCCTGTTCCATTGATCTATATTTCTGTTTTTGTGCCAGTACCATATTGTCTTGATTACTGTAGCTTTGTAGTATAGTCTGAAGTCAGGGAGTCTTATTCTTCCAGCTCTGTTTTTTTCCCTCAAGACTGCTTTGGCTATTCGGGGTCTTTTGTGTCTCCGTACAAATTTTAAGATTTTTTGTTCCTGTTCTGTAAAAAATGCCATTGGTAATTTGATAGGGATTGCATTGAATCTGTAGATTGCTTTGGGTAGTGTAGTCATTTTCACAATATTGATTCTTCCAATCCAAGAACATGGTATATCTCTCCATCTATTTGTATCATCTTTAACTTCTTTCATCAGTATCTTATAGTTTTCGGCATACAGGTCTTTTGTCTCCCTAGGTAGGTTTATTCCTAGGTATTTTATTCTTTTTGTTGCAATGGTGCATGGGAGTGTTTCCTTAATTTCTCTTTCTGATTTTTCATCATTAGTGTATAGGAATACAAGAGATTTCTGCGCATTAATTTTGTACCCTGAAACTTTACCAACTTCATTGATTAGCTCTAGTAGTTTTCTGGTGGCATCTTTAGGATTCTCTATGTATAGTATCATGTCATCTGTAAACAGTGAAAGTTTTACTTCTTCTTTTCCAATCTGTATTCCTTTTATTTTTCTCCTCTGATTGCCATGGCTAGGACTTCCAAAACTATGTTGAATAATAGTGGTGAGAGTGGATATCCTTGTCTTGTTCCTCATCTTAGAGGAAAGGCTTTCAGTTTTTCACCATTGAGAATGATGTTTGCTGTGGGTTTGTTGTATATGGCCTTTATTATGTTGAGGTAGGTTCCCTCTATGCCCACTTGCTGGAGAGTTTCTATCATAAATGGGTGTTGAATTTTGTCAAAAGCTTTTTCTGCATCTATTGAGATGATCATATGGTTTTTATTCTTCAGTTTGTTAATATGGTGTATCACATTGATTGATTTGCATATATTGAAGAATCCTTGCATCCCTGGGATAAATCCCACTTGATCATGGTGCATGATCCTTTTAATGTGTTGTTGGATTCTGTTTGCTAGTATTTTGTTGAGGATTTTTGCATCTATATTCATGAGTGATATTAGCCTGTAATTTTCTTTTTTTGTAGTACCTTTGTCTGGTTTTGGTATCAGGGTGATGGTGGCCTCATAGAATGAGTTTGAGAGTGTTCCTTCCTCTGCAAATTTTTGAAGACTTTGAGAAGTATAGGTGTTAGCTCTTCTCTAAATGTTTGATAGAATTCACCTCTGAAGCCATCTGGTCCTGGACTTTTGTTTGTTGGAAGATTTTTAATCACAGTTTCAATTTCACTACTTGTGATTGGTCTGTCTATATTTTCTATTTCTTCCTGGTTCAGTCTCGGAAGGTTATACCTTTCTAAGAATTTGTCCATTTCTTCTAGGTTGTCCATTTTATTGACATAGAGTTGCTTGTGGTAGTTTCTTAGGATTCTTTGTATTTCTGCAGTGTCTGCTGTAAGTTCTGTTTTTTCATTCTAATTTTATTGATTTGAGTCCTCTCCCTCTTTTTCTTGATGAGTCTGGCTAATGGTTGATCAGTTTTGTTTATCTTCTCAAAGAACCAGCTTTTAGTTTTATTGATCTTTGCTATTGTTTTCTTTGTTTCTATTTCATTTATTTCTGCTCTGATCTTTATGATTTCTTTCCTTCTACTAACTTTTGGTTTTGTTTGTTCTTCTTTCTCTAGTTCCTTTAGGCATAAGGTTAGATTGTTTATTTGAGATTTATCTTGTTTCTTGAGGTAGCCTTGTATTGCTATAAACTTCCCTCTTAGAACTGCTTTTGCTGCATCCCATAGGTTTTGCATCGTTGGGTTTTCGTTAATTTGTCTCTAGGTATTTTTTGATTTCCTCTTTGATTTCTTCAGTGATCTCTTGGTTATTCAGTAACGTATTTTTTAGCCTCCATGTGTTTGTGTTTTTACGTTTTTTTCCCTGTAATTGATGTCTCATCTCATAGCGTCATGGTGAGAAAAGATGCTTGATATGATTTCAATTTTCTTAAATTTACTGAGGCTTGATTTGTGACCCAAGATGTGATCTATCCTGGAGAATGTTCCATGCGCCCTTGAGAAGAACGTGTAATCTGCTGTTTTTGGATGGAATGTCCTATAAATATCAATTTAATCTATCTGGTCTATTGTGTCATTTAAAGCTTGCGTTTCCTTATTAATTTTCTGTTTGGATGATCTGTCCATTGGTGTAAGTGAGGTGTTAAAGTTCCCCACTATTATTGTGTTACTGTCAATTTCCTCTTCTATAGCTGTTAGCAGTTGCTTTATGTATTGAGGTGAGCCTATGTTGGGTGCATATATATTTATAATTGTTATATCTTCTTCTTGGATTGATCCCTTGATCATTTTGTAGTGTCCTTCCTTGTCTCTTGTAACATTCTTTATTTTAAAGTCTATTTTATCTGATATTAGTATTGCTACCCCAGCTTTCTTTTGATTTCCATTTGCATGGAATATCTTTTCCATCCCCTCACTTTCAGTCTGTATGTGTCCCTAGGTCTGAAGTGGGTCTCTTGTAGACTGCATATATATGGGTCTTGTTTTTGTATCCATTCAACGAGCCTGTGTCTTTTTGTTGGAGCATTTAATCCATTCACGTTTAAGGTTATTATCAATATGTATGTTCCTATTAACATTTTCTTAATTGTTATTGGTTTGTTTTTGTAGGTCCTTTTCTTCTCTTGTGTTTCCCACTTAGAGAAGTTCCTTTAGCATTTGTTGTAGAGCTGGTTTGGTGGTGCTGAATTCTCTTAGCTTTTGCTTGTCTGTAAAGCTTTTGATTTCTCCTTCAAATCTGATTGAGATCCTTGCCGGGTAGAGTAACCTTGGTTGCAGGTTCTTCCCTTTCATCACCTTAAATATATCATGCCATTCCCTTCTGGCTTGTAGAGTTTCTGCTGAGAAATCTGCTGTTAACCTTATGGGAATTCCCTTATATGTTGTCATTTTTCCCTTGTTGCTTTGAATAATTTTTCTTTGTCTTTAATTTTTGCCAATTTGATTACTATGTGTCTCAGTGCGTTTCTCCTTGGGTTTATCCTGTATGGGACTCTCTGTGCTTCCTGGACTTGGGTGGCTATTACCTTTCCCATGTTAGGGAAGTTTTCAAGTATAATCTCTTCAAATATTTTCTCAGGTTCTTTTTCTCTCTCTTCTCCTTCTGGGACCCCTATAATGCGAATGTTGTTGTGTTTACTGTTGGCCTAGAGGTCTCTTTTCCTGTCTTCATTTGTTTTCATTCTTTTTTCTTTATTCTGTTCCATGGCAGTGAATTCCACCATTCTGTCTTCCAGGTCACTTATCCGTTCTTCTGCTTCAGTTATTCTGCTATTGATTCCTCCTAGTGTATTTTTCATTTCAGTTATTGTATTGTTCATCTATGTTTGTTTGTTCTTTAATTCTTATAGGTGTTTATTCTTTAATTCTTCTAGGTCTTTGTTAAATATTTCTTGCACATTCTCAATCTTTGCCTCCATTTTTTTTCCGAGGTCCTGGATCATCTTCACTATCATTATTCTGAATTCTTTTTCTGGAAGGTTGCCTATCTCCACTTCATTTAGTTGTTTTTCTGGGGTTTTATCTTATTCCTTCATCTAGTACATAGCCCTCTGCCTTTTCATCTTGTCTATCTTTCTGTGAACGTGGTTTTTGTTCAACAGGCTGCAGGATTGTAGTTCTTCTTGCTTCTGCTGTCTGCCCTCTGGCGGATCAGGCTATCTCAGAGGCTTGTGCAAGTTTACTGATGGGAGGGACTGGTGGTGGGTAGAGCTGGCTGTTGCTCTGGTGGGCAGAGCTCAGTAAAACTTTAATCCACTTGTCTGCTGATGGGTGGGGCTGGGTTCCCTCCCTGTTGGTTGTTTGGCCTGAGGCAACCCAACACTGGAGCCTACCCCACTCTTTGGTGGGGCTAATGGCAGACTCTGGGAGGGCTCACACCAAGGAGTACTTTCCAGAACTTCTGCTGACAGTGTCCTTGTCCTCACAGTGAGCCACAGCCACCCCCTCCCTCTGCAGGACACCCTCCAACATTAGCAGGTAGGTATGGTACAGTCTCCTGTGGGGCCACTGCTCCTTCCCCTGGGTCCTGATGCACACTCTACTTTGTGTGTGCCCTCCAAGAGTGGAGTCTGTGTTTCCCCCAGTCCTGTCGAAGTCCTGCAATCAAATCCTACTAGCCTTCAAAATCTGATTCTCTGGGAATTCCTCCTCCTGTTGCTGGACCCCCAGGTTGGGAAGCCTGACGTGGGGCTCAGAACCTTCATTCCAGTGGGTGAACTTCTGTGGTATAAGTGTTCTCCAGTTTGTAAGTCACCCACCCAGCAGTTATGGGATTTGATTTTATTGTGATTGCGCCCCTCCTACCATCTCACTGCGGCTTCTCCTTTGTCTTTCGATGTGGGGTATCTTTTTTGGTGAGTTCCAGTGTCTTCCTGTCAATGATTGTTCGGCAGTTAGTTGTGATTTTGGTGCTCTCGCAAGAGGGAGTGAGAGCACATCCTTCTACTCCGCCATCTTGAACCCGAACTCTGCTCATCTTTTCATTTGTTTATTTGCCATCTGTATATCTTCTTTGCTGAAAAACATCTTTTTAAAGAATACTCACTGTTTACTAGACACTGCATTATATGCCAGGAACATTTGTTAATATTTCACAGAGGAAAATAGATACTGAATTTACTACATAGTTGTTGCTTAAAAAAAAAAAAAAAAATAGAGTCAATTTACCTCCTGAGAAAGATGGCAGCATACCCAATGACAAAAGCTACTTTATTCATGGAAAATTCACCATGGATCAACTGTTAAATGATAACAAAAGGATACTACATAAAATCCTGTCCTTTGCCTTTTCTTTTTTTTTAAATAAATTTATTTATTTATTTTATTTAGTTATTTTTAGCTGCGCTGGGTCTTTGTTGCTGCGCGTGGGTTTTCTCTAGTTGCGGCAAACGGGAGCTACTCTTTGTTGCGTGTGTGGGCTTCTCATTGTGGTGGCTTCTCTTGTTGCAGAGCACAGGCTCTAGGCACACAAACTTCAGTGGTTGCCGCACGTGGGCTCAGTAGTTGTGGTTCACGGGCTCTGGAGTGCAGGCTCAGTAGTTGTGGCACACAGGCTTAGTTGCTCTGAGTCATGTGGTATCTTCCTGGACCAGGGCTTGAAACCATGTCCCCTTCATTGGCAGGCGGATGCTTAACCACTGCACCACCAGCGAAGCCCCCTTTGCCTTCTAAAATGGCTTGTCACACTCAAAAAAAAGGGGCATGTGCTACATATTTGTTAGAAGTATGGTATTTTCAACATGTGTATATAATATGATACGGAAAATTCACTCTTGGAATATACCCAACAAAAATACATACATATGTTCATCAAAGGCATGTAAAATAATGTTTATAACAGCATTATTAATAGCATTAGTAATCACCAAAAACTGGGAACACCCTAAGTTTCTTACCAGAAGATTGAATAAATAATTTCTGATATATGTGTTCATATAGTGAAATACAAAAAAATGAAAGTGAGTGAACAAATTATTGCTAAAGCAACAGCGTAAATGGTTCTCACAAACATAACGTTAAAAGATAAAAGGCAGGCATAAATGAACATGAACTACATACTTTGATTTGTGCAAGAACAGAAATGGTCCCTAATGATGGAAGTCAGGATAGTGGTTATCCTTGGTATTGGCAGACCCATGAGGGACTGGGCATGTGATTGGGAGGAGGCATGGAAAGGACTTGGGAGGTGACAGTAATGTTCTGTTTCTTCACAGGGAGCTCTATACAAGGTTATGTTCACTTTGTTAAAATATTTGAGTTGTACATTTGTGATTTGTGCATTTTTCTAAATATTTATGTTTCAATAAAATGTTTACTTCAAAAAACAGAGGTGCTATAGTAAAATTTCCATCTTTCGTCCTTATACCCTGTATAATGAAAAATCCACACATTAAATAAAAATAAACCTACCTCTGTAGCTTTTAATTGTTAATAAAATGCTGAAAAAGGAGTAAAGTCTTGAATCTAGCTTTTCTGTATACCCTTCTACTTGAAAAAAAAATTGATACTAAATATGGAAAATATACAAGCATAAACATGTATACTTGCATACTACATAGTTTATATATATATGTATGTTATACCTTAACTATCTTTATTTTTATCTCTATTTAATCATCCTTTTGAATCCTAATATACCTATGCACACTCTCCCTTTTTCCTCTGTCTCTCTCTCTCTCTCTCTCTCACACACACACACACACACACACATACACACATACACACAAACACACACACACACACAGACACACAAACACAAATTTGGTTATCAGTTTGCAACCAAATCACAATGGATAGTAAGGTTATATAAATATGTAATTTGCATTCTGGGGAGCATACTATAGAGAGGGATTCCTTAGGGATATAACTGTATATTTTCTTTGTCCTAGCCACGTTCTGAAAAGTGAATGACTCATCATATTGAAACTAACTGAATGATACTGGTTTAGATAGTGTGTAAGCAAAATACATAAAATGTGGTTATATAATTCTACAGCACTGATTTCTTACACAGCATCTTCAGTTTGGGGACCACTAGACATAAGTCATTTCAGATTTTGGTACCACTGAAATCTGAGGCTATTCTCCTTTTGTAAATGTTTTAAGGAGTAATTATTTAACACATTTTAATATTCATTTTATCTTACCAACACATTGAAACCTTCATTTATAAATACCACGCTTCTCCATTCAGCTATTTTTACATCCTTCTCTAGTTCCTATATCTCTAAGCTAAAAGAGAATGTATTCATGTGCTTCTGAAGCCAGGATAGCAGTCTTGGAGGTAAACATTTCATTTCCTAGAAAGGAAAAAGCAAAAGCCTGGAAGAAACCTGGGTAAGAAGGTGAGATCTAAGACCAGTGGGTGATAGTTTAACTGAATGTCATTATGTTTTGCTAAGAATTAAGTTGAAGGAAACTGGAATGGATGGGCCAATAATAGTAGTAGGAAAAAAAGAAAGAATTTTTGTTGTGGTGGTTAATCTGAACAGTAGTTGATCACCAAATTTCCCCAAATCAAGTGATTATTCAAAAATCTTTCTTGTTATAAAGCAGAAACTAACACACCATTGTAAAGCAATTATACTCCAATAAAGATGTTAAAAAAAAAAAATCTTCTAAAAGTGAGGGCTTTATGTTACTTTTCCAAGTAAGGATACTGACCAACTGGGTCATTCTGTTTCCAGATCTGATCAGATTAGAATTTCTATGGCAAATATCATTGATGTGCCAAAAAAGACTGATAATTACTAATGGAATGAAACATGGGCTATAATAAAAATACTAGGAGCAAACATCTCATAATTCTCATTTCACAGCAAAAGTCTTTCAAATGTTTTAATATCATTGAATTTTTAAAATATTATTAATAAGATTTAAATCATGGTCATGATATTTCAAATATATTGACTATAAAAACTAAAGCTCAAAGACATATGTAATCAAATCACACATATACTTGTCCACTTCTAAGAGCCATTTGTTAAAACGAGAAAGTAGAAAATATTTTCAAAAATTCCTCCTGTGTATCACTTAGATTGCAGGACTGACTTTCTAAATTCACTAAACATGCTAATCTGATGTGCAGGTTTTCTTTGTGCACCGAATCTACTGCCTTCAAGGCTTTTAGAAATGCATGGTTACCCACTAAACCAGCTTCAATAAACCAGTCCCCAGAGCTTTGCTTATCAGTGCGATATTCCAAATCTTCCTAAAACAGGCAAGCAAGTGTGCACACAAACATGCACATACCTCTCACTCCGTATCTATGTATTTTTAAAAGACGCACCAGTTTGGATGTGCAGGACACTTAGAACAGACTGTTAATCACATCTTAAGTAGGAACATCATCATTCTTGTTAAACAACAATATTTTTGATGTTTAAATGAGGGATGATACCCCAGTCTTACTATGTGTTGAACTTGTAAGCATTTTCACATGCAGTGTGTCATTTCATCCTCTCAACAATTCTAGGACATTGCTATTATTTTACAGAAGAGGAAATTGTAGTATAGCAATGTTAAGTACCATCTAAATTTACACAGCTCATAAGTAAAGCCCTTTGGTACATGCAGGTTATTCAATAAATATTTGAAATAAATGAATAATGACACAATAAAAGAAGAGGAAGGGAGGGAGGGTGGAAGGGAGAAGGAAAGGAGGGAAAGAAATAGAGAGAGAGAGACTGGCAAGGGGGAGAGAGAGAGAGAGAGAGAAAGGGACGGAGGGAAGAAGGAAGGAAGGGGCATGTACACTTGAACCGCAAATCTGCTACACAGTGTTAAAAGAATAGCTTCCTAAGCACTTAGTATCTACCTAAAGTTTTTCAGAGCAATTCAATGTTCTGTCAAATTCCATTAAAATGGCATTCTGTTTTGTGCTGCTTTAGTTTGGTTTTCTTTTATCTCAGTGGTGCAAATACTCGGACACATTTTATATTCTACTCAGTTCCTCTAATTGCATGTTTTGCTTAAGCTAGATACTTAAAAAATATTGAAGAATATGTCAAGAAGACCAACCTGAGAAACTCATTTTGAGAAGAGCCCTGGGGTAGGGCTGAATAAAGTTGTAACATGGGGAATGAAAGAGTCAAATATCCCGATAAGCACATCAGATCAAGTGCTTAATGAATGTTTCAGATTGGAATACTCCCAACCCAAAAGTATTGAAAACAGAAAAATGCTAGGTTGAGTCTATATATAGAAGAGACTTTATATAAAAATCTGATTTATACAAGACCAAATATGTTATCTAGTTGAAAAAATTAGGCTCAAAAGACCAGAAGATACATTGCAAGAAATAATTTTGTTCAGGCAAGTGAATAGACTGGATGATACATGAGGCCTGATCTCCTTCGTCTCTAATTTCTGTTATTCTATGAGTCACTGTCACTTTTTCTCCAATAGCTCAAAGAAATGAATACAATAATCATTCTGTCACTTACTTCAGCAATGTAATTCACAGAGGAAAACTTACAGCTATCTAAGGACTTAGAGGGAAATATACTTTCAATATTATTGAGGAAAGACTATGTTATGTTTATTCTCCTTCAGTTTTCTCTTTTAGCACTTTTACATTTTTTACAAAGGAAAGGACAAAGAAATTCGTTCAGATTTGTATTTTGAATGACTGAATTAATTGGAGGCAATTTAGTTAGGCTGATCGGTGAAATTACACTAAAGGGAGATAGATTGCTTGTAACCTAACATACTATTTGTAATATTACCATAATAGTATCTCTTAAGCTAGAACAGTGTTTTTCAAACTTTAGCATATGGCAGAATCACCTGGAAGGCTTGTATAAACACAGATTCTTGGGGCCCACCCTTAAAGTTTCTGATTGAGTAGGGCTAAGGTGGGGTCCCAGAATTTGCGTTTCCAGAAGTTTTTCAAGTGATGCTAATGCTAATGGCCCCATTAAGATTTTGTTAACCACTGAGCCAGAATTTCCTTGAGAGAAGAAAATAGGTCTATATTCTTTGGGAAAAAGAAATATTTTCTACTGAAAGAGATTTCTTAATGTTGACTGACTAACTAGATCCATTTCCAAGAATCCTGAGCAGAATAAAGACATTATCTTTATTCCAACACTGAACATTATAGTATTGATAAACTTGTATCAAAATAAATATCAAAGTCAACTTTGGATGGATAAATAAATTATATATTAACATTAGTATGTAAAAAGTAAGAAGAACACTTCTACCATGTTGGCAGGGAGATGATGCTTGGTAAGAGGGAGTAGGTGGTGGTTTGGAGTTAGCAACCACATGATAAATCCATAGAATGAGATTCTATTTTTCACTGAATATTTATGAAGAAAGTATACTACCTTATTAAAGAGAAACATACAGAGTTAGGGCAAAGGGTTTAAAGATAAATTTGATAGTTAAAAGAAAAATAAGTGGGACAGTTCCAAGAAGGAAAATTGTGATAGTGAGAAAATATTAAATTAGATGAAAATGGCTTGTTGGAATGCAGAACATGCTGGATTATTTAACAGGAGTTGGTCAATAGAATAGCAAATGCCTTGCCTGGTTATCTGACCATCAGCATGCCTAAGGGTCTCACTATGAATATAATTAAATAATTAGGCAATGAACTGTTAAACCTGACCATGCCCACATGTTTTAGGATCAATTTCAGGCCCCATGTGCTTGTTTATTCAATAAGAAGAAAAGTAGACGATAACATCCTTGTAAATGTATTTAAGAAACAGTAGCAAAAGTACATCAATTATGAAACTTGTGACACAAAAGGTACAAAACGTCCTTGTATTAAAAATACAAAACTGGGACTCCCCTGGTGGCGCCATGGTTAAGAATCCGCCTGCCAATGCAGGGGACACGGGTTCAAGCCCTAGTCCAGGAAGATCCCACATGCTGCGGGGCAACTAAGTCCGTGCACCACAACTACTGAGCCTGTGTTCTAGAGCCCATGAGCCACAACTACTGAGCCCACATGCCACAACTACTGAAGCCCGTGCGCCTAGAGCCTGTTCTCTGCAACAAAGAGAAGCCACCGCAATGAGAAGCCCGTGCACCACAACTAAGAGTAGCCCCCGCTCGCCACAACTAGAGAAAGCCCGCATGCAGCAAAGAAAGACCCAATGCAGCCAAAAACAAACAAATAAATAAATTTATTTAAAAAAATATTCACAAGGACTGCTGGGCTCTAAATGATACTGGCCTTCAAAATGTCCAGGACTAAGTGTTCGAAAATAATTGAAAACAGCACAGACTTTAAAAATAAAAATAAAAAATAAAAATACAAAACAAAGGAACAAACAAAATAAAACAGAAATGGAGTAATAGATACAGAGAACAAACTGGTGGTTACCAGACGGGAGGGTGTTGGGGAAAGAAAGAAATAGTTGAAGGGGATTAAGAGGTATAAACTTCCAGCTACAAGACAAATAAGATACAAAGGTGTAATGTACACACAGGTAATATAGTCAATAATATTGTAACAACTTTGTATGGTGACAGATGGTAGTGGTCTTATTGTGGTGATCATTTCATAATGTATAAAAATACCAAATCATTATGTCATATACCTAAAATTAATATTATGTTGTATGTTCATTATAACTCAATAAAAATAACAATATCTATAAAACACATAGAAAATAAATCATTCATACATTTACTAACTAAAAAAAAATTACAAAAAGGGAAGCAGGACAACTACCTAGACTAAAGAGAAATGTCTCTTTTCAGCCAGAAAGTGTCCTATGTCTGAGAAAGGTTGGAAACTAGAAGAGCTTGAGGTCTGTGTGAGCAAAGATTTAATAGGTCTTTTTCCCAATATATTTCCAGTTCTGGGTTCAGTGTTCACTACAGAATAGACTCCCCATAAATATAGTATTTCATATGGGAATCTGATGAAGTAAAATATTATAATGCTACATCCTCTATGAAACTTCCTTCTTGAAAATATTTAACCTGAATCTAATCAATTATTTACATCTAATTTTTGATTTACACAAAATGCAGGGTAAGGAACAAACTCAATGGCACCCAGAGGAAACAATCTGAGAAATCCAGAAGGCAGAACATTCTATAAGACAACTAGCTGAGTTTTGTCAAAAGTCAAAAGTCATTAAAAGAAAGTATTGTTTTAAATGAAAAGGAACTTCAGTGAAACAAAAATTAAATATAGCATGATATTCTTAATTGGATCTGATCTGATCCTTAATTTGATCTCATCAAGAGGTTTTGCATGAAACTGAATATGGGGTAAATGTTAGATGGTATTAGGAAATTATTGGTAGGTGTGATAAAGATATTGGGTGGCATCCACCAAGGTCCCACCAAAGTGTGGGTCTATCCCTGGACTCTCTATTCTCTTCCACCAATCTGTGTATTCCTGTACCAGTGCTACTTTTTTTTAAAACACTGTTTAAAGTATTATAGTTATCAGAGTGACAAAAATCTAAAAATCCCCAAAGTGGCAAGTGCACTGGAAGCTCTCATATAGTGCTGGTAGGGATATAGATTGATACAATTGCTTTAGAGAACAATTTGACGTTAGCATGTATGAGATTGTTCCCTTTTATAGCTGAGGAGTATTCTGTAGTATAAATACAGCACAGTTTGTTAATGGATTTACTTTTGGATGTTTATCTGGTTTGTTTCCAGTTTTTATATATTATGAGTAAAGCTACTCTGAGAAAATAAATAAATAAATAAAGGTATTTTGTGGTATTTAACATAAAGTCCTTATTTATTAGTAACACCTTATTGAAGTACACAGAAATGAATGCCATGATTTTTATAATTTACTATAAAATTACTTCAGCAAAAAAATCAATGAAGCAAACATGCCAAATGTTAACAATTGTTAAATCCAGTGATGGGTGTATTGGTATTGATTATATAATTCACTTTTTTGAATGTTTGAAATTTTTATTAAAAAAATAAATTTATAGAGGAACAAAGTATTGGTGAAGTGAGAAAAGTATTTTTTCTAACCACAATCAATTTATAATTAACGTGTATATCCAACTAGAAGTCTCAAAATTCCTGATGTATGGAACGATGAACACTTTCTAAAGATACCACCTTGATACATTAATTTCATTTTTTCATGTAATATGATTCATTCTAAGATGGTATTTTTATTTATTTTGTGCAGTGATTACCCTCCCCGTCAATAAAGTCTTATAAGAAATAATAAAGGGAAGAAGGAAGTAAGTGAGAAAGAGATGGAGGGGAGGAAGGGAAGAAGGCAGGAAGAAAGGAGGGAGAAATAATACTTGATTGGATGTAGCTAAAATTTCCCATCAGTTAAAATCTCTCCATGGAGAAAGTGTTTTTGAATTGTCTGCCTGAGAGACATAAGTAGGAAGTATTTATTCGCTGGATCCTGTAGTCCCCTATTTATTAAGGATTGGCTGAAAGTTGTTAACTCTCTCATACTTGTAAGTTCATGCCTGAGATAGAATAGCTGCCTAGGTCCCTGTGGGTGTTGCACACCATGCAGCTTTGGCAACATGGTGGCCCAGAAGATGTGGGGCAGAAGTCAAGACAGATCCCAGTTCAGTGAGCAGACTCACACTGACCTGAGCCTGGAGACTGAGATCATTGATGGAACAACAGAGAAGAATCCAAAAAGAGAAGACAGGTACTGAGCCATCATTCCAGTTATGGCAAAGAACTGAAGAAAGTGGGACATACACTAAAAGAAACACATCAAGTAAACCATTAATAAGTAGGACAAATAGTCTTTGGGGAAAGGTGAATAAATAGGACCAGGTGAACTGAACCCATGCAATCCTCCTAGAAAGAAGATAAAGAAAGCCCTCTCTCATGGCATTCTGACTACTGCTTGTCCTTGTAGGGCTATCTGTGTGGTTCATCAGCCTCCTAATAAAAGACTTGCATTCTAATTCTCCTATTTCTATAGCACCGAGGCAGTGAGGTCTTCATGAAGAAAAGCAATCATATCTGACAATTCCATGACCTGGTGCTCAGAGTCTATCGCAGCAGGGATACTAGATTCACTGACACAGTATATTTCCTTTGTGCATTGTCATCAGAAAAGCATGTCATCTCAGTCCTTCTAACGGACCTCTTTTTATCATTTTGTATTCTCTTTATTGGCATCCAAGACTTTAGATCCATTATCCCTCATCTCGTTTCATACTGTCATCCGACAGGCTCCTGCTAATCCTGTCATCTTGCTCACCCTTCATGGTTTGTGCTATTACAAAGCCTTTGCTCTTTGGCGCCACATGTCCAGGGCCAGAAATAAGACTCCTTTAAATATGTTTACACTATTTTGATTCCTGATGGTGACACCCTCTAGTTGCAATTTGGATAGGTTAACAACCCGAGGAGCATCAACTATTCTGGCATTCTTGGTCTAAAGTAATCCCCAAAACAAAAAAAGTGTCAAAGTGTTTCATTCCCCCATTTACATTCCTAGAAAAAGATTTCTGACTAATAGGAGGCAAATTGACCCACCTTGGTTGCTTTTTGCCATCCCTCACCTTCAAATCTTTACTTCAAGGTTACAAAGTATTTCTATAATTTGGAAAAATTAGAATAGAATGTATAAATATAAACTCCCAATTAGTTGCTGATGAAATCATGTCCCCTCCCACCTTATATGCATTTTATTCAGCAAATAAAAAGTCTGAATTTGTAAATTGAGTTCACTGAAGCTTAAACCGGATTTGAGCTTAAAAAGCTCATAGCATTTGGTTTTGCTTATAAATAGTGCCTGACACTTCCCAAATTCAATTAGCTTCAATTATTGCAAAGTCATATTATAAGCAAAACTTGAGTCTATAAGCCTATTTTAAAGTGGCCTCAGTATATTTTAGTGTGTGAGATTTTATTTTTGCTTTATGTTTTAAATTATTATTGCATTTCAGGGAATAGATTAGTTCATTTTTTCAAATCATGAATATAGCATTATTGGAAATTTGGGTGGTTGGAGATTTTTGTTTGATCCTCTTCTGATTTTGCACTCTTTAATTTCATTTCAGTGCTGAAATCAGGGAAACTATGATTCAGTTTTTCTTGCCTTATATAAGCTAGAAATGCCTTGATAAGTAGGCCTTACTTATTATCTGACAATTATTTCTGTGGACAGATATTCTCATTTACTTTTTTCTCTTAAAGACTCACAACAGGTGTTTAGAATAAATATAGTAAGCAAATGTCATATAAACTAAAAGCCAGGATATGACCTATTCATTGTGAAATGCTACTTTTTAAATATCTTTTTCCGAAATCAATCTTGGTCTCTTGAGAGATCCTGATTACAAGAAAAATAAAAAGGAGAGCAAAAAGAGGAACTAAAATCTTCTATCTTTTTTATTATAATAAGATAGGTATACAGTAGAGCATTTAGAAAAGAGAGATAGGCAGTAAAATAAAATAAATAGATAAAAATTTTATAATCTCAACACCCAAAGATAACTTCTATTAACGATTTTATGGATACCCTTCCTGACTCTTTTCTCTCTATGCATATGAGGTTTAAAAATATGAAAATTACTTAAAATGTACCCAGCAGTGATAGTAGTTGTCATTGTTGTTATGGCTATATTTAATCAACTCCATATTGGATTAGTCATTCAAACATTCATTCAACACAGACCTTTTCAGTATCTACTATGCTTCAGTTATTATTCTTGGAGATGAGGAAAAAGCAGTAGGAAAGGCAGGAGATGCTATCCTTCTGGAGTTTACAGTCCAGTGGAAGGAGACATACCAGGGTGCGTGTGTGCGTGTGTGTGTGTGTGCACCCATGTAGATGACAGATAGACAGTCAGATAAGTGCTACATGCTATGAAATGATAAGTGCTATGAAGAATATAAAGCAGTGCAGGAGAACAGAGAGGCTATAATAGTTGGTGGGGAGGGGTTGCAATTTAAAATAAGTCGGTCAGGGAAGCCTTGCTATCAAAGGGATGTTTGAAAAGACTTAAAGAATTTAAGGGTGACAATCACACAGAAATTTTGGGGAAGAGCATTTCAGGAAGCAAGTGATGCCACACATATTTAGGAAGAAAGCCAGTGTGGCAGGAACAGCATAGGTAAGGAAGAAAAGAGTAGGAGACGGGGTAGGGTATGATAAAGTAGGGTTTTATAGGCCACTAGAGCATTTGGAATTTGACAACTGAATGAAATGGTTTGCCATGCCAGAGTTTTGAGCAGAGGGGTGGCACGCTCTGGTTTATAATGGTCCAGTGATCATCTTGGATGTTGTGTTGAGAATAGCTTGTGTATGTGGGGTATGGGGAGAAAGCTTGAGGGAGAAACAAGGAAATTAGTAAGGAAGCTGTTAAAATAATCCAGGTGAGAGAAAATGATGGCTTGAACCAGGGTGATAGCAGTACAGATAGTAGAAATGCATTCAGACATATATAAGCGAAAGTATAATCCAGAATGACTCCAAGGCTTTGGGAGGAAGACGTTACCACTGATGTTAAGTTTAAGGGGTCTATTATACAAACAAATGTAGATACTGAGTAGGAAGTTGGATGGGTGAGTTTGGAGTTCAGTGGAGCCTTCTGAGTAGAGATGTACAATTGACAAGAATTAAATGATAATCAACTGGGTGAATATAGTAGAGAAAAAAAGAAGAGAAAAAAGGATTAAGGGCTGAGCACTAGCAAACTCCACAATCTGGAGGTTGTACATATAAGGAAAAATGTGCAAAGGAGACTAAAAAAATCAGTAAGCAAGTTAAGAGCAAAACCATGGTTGTTCAGTGACCTAGATGCCAAGAGAATACAGTACTTCATACAGAAAGTACTAAAGAATTGTTTCCAGTACTACAAGAAGGTCAAGTAAAATGAGACCTGAGGTTAGACAACTGGATTTAGCAACCTTGCAGTCATTGGTAGGGCAACCATATGTCCAAGTTGTCTGAGGCAGTCCCGCTTTATGCCCAATGCCTCAGTGTAATAATCATTCCTGCTCCCATTCATTCTCAAAGATGCCCAGGCTTGGATATATGTTATATGGTCAACCAAGCTATTGATGACCTTATAAAAGTTGTTTTATGAATGATGTGGCAAAAATTTATTTAGTATGGTATCAAATGATATCAGAAGGTGGGAATTAGAGAAATGAAGCAGACTTCCTTTAGAAGGGTTTTGCTGTCAAGTAGAACAAAGAGATAGGCTGGTAGCTTGAGGGGATTGTGATATCAATAGAGGGTTATTTCACAGGATAATAGAGGATTATTATTATTTTTATAGCATTTTTTGCTAAGCTGATAGGAATGATTTGGTAAAGATGAGAAAAAATAGGACGCAGAAGAGAAAGAAATGCTGGAGTACAAAGTGAGAAGGGCTGTATCTGGTGTGCAAGTGAAGTGGCTGGCCTCAGATAGGAACACGGAAAATTAATCCATACCAACAGGAAGAAAAGCAAAATATATAGATGCAGGTAGGCAGAGTTGATGTGGTGGACACAAGTGGAAGATCTTTTCTGATTCTGCTTTTTTCAGTTTTCTCCTCATGAGCCATGGGGTGAGAGTGAGGAAGGCACTGGGAATGCCTGAGAAGACAGAATATAAGTATGAAGCCATCATCTAGGACAGCAGAGAGACACTGTCTAGGGAAATTGAGAAAGGTTTCTACACTTTAATAAAACCCATTTAAGATGAGTAACCATGAATTTAAAATGAAACAGTATCAGCATTGTTTTGTAGGTTTTGCTTTTCCAGATTGTTGCAGTTGGATTTCACAAGAATTGGATACTTGCTAGACAAATATAATTAAAGGGAAATGGGTAAGAAATTAAAGTTTTATACAAGAAAGTGATTAAAATGAAGAGTTATGGATTTTAAGCCCTGTAAGCAAAGAACTCAATGGGTAAACTGCAACTGTACTTTGTGTGGTAAAGAAATTGATGAAATGGGGGAAAAAAGTGAGCTTGAAAAATTAGAGGTATCAGGCAGAAGAGTAAGGTGACCAAAATTAAGAATATCAAAAAGTTGCATCATAGGTTATATACTGTCCAGATTATGACCATAGGAAAGGAGTAGCATTGGAGAGAGACAGGAGATAAAATCTTCAAGGTTTGAGGAGGTGTGACCTGGGGGTTGGTAGATGATTGAGGGTTCTTGGATTGTATGGTCTGGTGACATGATATTCAGAACTGAAGGTTTTTTGGAAGAAGGGAAGCAGGATAGTCTGGAAATGGTATTGAGGAACAAGGAGGATATGTGTTTTACTTCAGGTCCAAGAGCATGATAGATGTGTGAAGAAAAAAGAGCCAACACTTGAGAGGACATCAGGAGAAGAGTTAACTTAGGAAAAGGCGTTTTTTTATTAGAGCAAGAAGAGAGGAGAACATTGAGATTATAGAGGTGTTGACTAATGACTGATGTTTGCTTTTAAACAGTACAGTAGAAGAATGGAAAGAATTTGAGAAAGGAAAGAGATGAAGATCAGAAAAAAAGGATATTCAGAGCCTTAAACAGAGTAGAATCCAAAATATAATGAAGTTCCTAGAAGTCTTGAGCATCTTGCAACCACTAACATAAGCAGTATCCTATGGACATGATTAGTGAGTCCTGTTGGTCTCAAGGGAGGGAGTACACTTGTTAAGAATTAGAGGTAGTAGGTGACTGGATAATTGCTTTTGGTTAGTTCTATGTCATGAACTATTTTTAAGTCATCAAATATACTATGACATCACTGTATTGGATGAACTCTATTCTACTGTGTAGACACAAAATAATTCATTAGTTAATTCAGTGAGAATTTATTAAGTGCCTAACAGGTGCTAGTCATGATATATGTTAGGGATACAGCAAAGTAAGTTAGATACAGTCTTTGTCTTTGTTTTCATTGAACTCAAAATACAACAGAGAAAAACATGGAGTGAGAAGGGGAATGAGCATTCGTAAGTTACTATGGATGATCAGGAGAATGGGCATGGGAATGAAGGTGGTGAGAGATGAATGAAGCAAAGTTTATGAGGCAAAGAGATAAGGATGTTGGATTGAATGGAAAAAAATGAACAGCACTTCAGAGAAAACAAAAAGACAAAGTTTAAGAGGACAGTGGATAGTGAACAGTAGCATAAAACAGAAGCAATGAACATATGCAGAACACACAGCCTTGTAAATCTTGGTAAGAGGTGTTTGTCTTTTGTTTGTTTTCTTTTCACTTCACAACTATTAGACACAGGTAGTTGTTCCTCTTTCTCTATTATACATAGCATGGTGGTTGTTTATAACAATTGTCTGTCTCTTAGATAAATCTTAGTGTCAGATGTATCATTTTCTCTTGGATACTCTCCCTAGAATTGGAATTGGTAAGGCGAACAACAGGAATATTTTAATCTAATTTTTAAATCCTGCCAAATTATACTTCATCAGTAAAGCCTCCTCCCCCTCAATTTTCCCCAAAATTTGTTTTATCATTTTTTAAATTCTATATGATAGATGAAACATAAGGTCTCATTTTATTTCATGATTTGTGACACTGAAGACTTTTTTTTCACTTAAATTGGCTAATTATATTTCCTCTTCTCTTAATAATCTAGTACATGTCCTTTGACCATTTTTATTAGGATTTTTGTCTTTGATTGATTTTAAATATTTTTTATTAGCACAATTGGTTCTTTACTTTTCACTAAGATTTTCCCAGTTTATCTTTTTCTTGACTTTTGATGTGTTTTTGCTATACAAAAATATATTCATTTCATTTCTTTTTATTATAATTGAATTTTTATTAGTCTTTTCATTTATAATTACATATTTTATGTTATACTTGGAAAGGCTTTTCCCACTTTAACATTTATGATTTTTTCTAGTATAACTATTATTTCTTTGCTTTTATTTTTCTACTGTTTATTTTTTTATTTATAATTTTTATACAACTAGAATAGACAAATGGAGTCTGAGGAAGAAATAATCAAAGATGTCCCTAGGAATTAAACCTATGGATTAAGAGGCTAAATAGGCCATTTCTCAACAGAAAACATGTGGAAGGTGTCAAGCCCATGTTGGAAGGGGCTTTGTTTGAGAGTCTAGGAAGTTACTTACTTATTTGCCTGGACTCTCAATTTACACCTTCTAAAAAAGGATAAATGAATCTAACTGCCTTTTAAGATTGTTGTGACAGTGTTTGTAAAGTGCATAACAAATGTTAACTATTGTTTTCATCACTATTTCAGCAGGACTGAATACGTGTCCCTGGGATGAGTAGAAAAATTATTAAAAAGGAAATGAGCATACAGAGTTATTTTAGCATTTTAAACATTCAATTTTTGGAATTTGTTCTATTAAAAAAATCTTGACAAAAATGTATGACTTTGTTAGATAAAAGCTTGATTGACTAAGGAATCAGGGTGCTCTCAAAAAAATACATTCGGAAAGAAGCTCTGCTAAGATATCAGTTACATAAACTCACAGCACAAGTCACTTCTAGGATTATCCAAGCAGATTCCTGGTACAAGTCAGTGTAAATTATAAAGGAAATAATTTCTCCCCTGCCCTCCATTAAAAGTAGGCTGAGGGTGTGCCCCGGAAAATGGCTGTGATACCTCATAGCAGACTGTAATCTAATATATTTAAGGTAAGTGGTTCGAAAGGAGATAAAATTAAAATTCATAAAGCCTTTCACAAAAGGCATTAAGTTGGTAATTGTAGTTACTAGTTCATATCCAGATTTTTTATGTGGACTCTTGTAGCTGTATTCTATCAACATATCTGAAAGTGCAATAGCCCTCATTTCCATACTGTAGCCTTCATTTCCATATTGTTCCATGTTTACTCAGACTCAAGAAGTGAATACTTTTAGGCAACACATGGACAAGATGCATTCAAATAATAATGGAATGTCAGCATCTCATCACCATGATCAATATAAATTGGAACCTATGGAAAGAAAAAAATGTTGTGCTTGATTAAACATTGACATTAATATTTTAATATTAGAAATTTCAAAATGTCCTTTCTCTCCTTGAGTTCATTAAACCCTCAGAGAAGCTTTACAGACTCAATATCTTATTCCATGTTGGTTTTTCATCTATGAATCTCAAAGAGTAAAAATGAGATTTAATGACTTTTGAGGTCATGGTACTTTTCACACCTATAGTATTATACAAAAGATCTACTTCACTGACTTCACTTTGACATGTCGTTTGACCCTGAACTTACAAAATTTAAATGCCACAGAGTTCTTTTTTTTTATTGAAGTATGGTACAAATACAAAAATTGCACAGATCATAAAGAGATAGCTCAATGTATTATCACAAGTTGAGCACACCTGTGAAAGCCCACCCAATTCAAGAAATAGAACTTACCAGCACATCGGAACATCACTTTCTCTAAACATAAAAATAAAAGAATCCTTTTTTCCTTCCTCCCTTCCTGCCTCTCCTTCTTCCTTCTGTTATTTTTATTTTTTAACTTATTTTTTAAATAAATTTTTAAAGGTTACTTTACATTTACGGTTACTACAAAATATTGGCTAAATTCACCATGTTGTACAATACATCCTTGTAGCATATCTTACACCAAATAGTTTGTACCTCCCATGCCCCGACCCCTATATTGTCCCTCATTGCTCCCCACTGATAACCACTAGTTTGTTCTCTATACCTGTGAGTCTGCTTCTTTTTTGTTATATTAACTAGTTCGTTCTATTTTTTAGGTTCCACATGTAAGTGATATCATACAGTATTTGTCTTGCTCTGTCTGACTTATTTCACTTAGCATATTGCCCTCCAAATCCATTCATGTTGCTGCAAATGGCAAAATTTCCTTCTTTTTTATGGCTGAGTAGTACTCCATTGTATATAAATACACCACATCTCCTTTATCCATTCATCTGTTGATGGACGTTTAGGTTGTTTCCATATCTTGACAATTGTAAATAATGCTGCTATGAACACTGGGGTGCATGTATCTTTTCAAATTCATGTTTTTATTTTTTTTTCAGATATATACCTAGGACTGGAATTTCTGGATCACATGATAGTTCTATTTTTAGTTTTTTTAGAAACCTACTACTGTTTTCTATAGTGGCTGCACCAATTTACATTCTCACGAACAGTGTAGCAGGGTTCCCTTTTCCCCATATGCTTTTCAACATTTGCTATTTGTGGTCTTTTTGATGACAGCCATTCTGATGGGTGTGAGGTGATATCTCAAGTGGTTTTGATTTGCCTTTCCCTGATGATTAGTGATGTTGAGCATCTTTTCATGCACCTGCATTTCCTCTTTGGAAAAATGTCTATTAATTTCTTCTGGCCTGTTTTTAATTAGGTTGCTTGTTTTTTTTATGTTGATTTATAAGAGCTATTTATATGAATCAGTAATTTAAAAACTCCCAACAAACAAAAGAAAACTATAAGAAACTATAAGAAACTGAGAAAAGAAATTGAAGACGACACAAACAGATGGAAAGATATGCTGTGTTCTTGGATTTGAACAATCAATTTGTTAAAATGACCACACTATACAAGGCAATCAACAGATTCAAAGCAATCCCTATCAAAACACCAAGGACATTTTTCACAGAACTAGAACAAATAATTTCAAAATTTGTATGGAAACACAAAAGACCCTAAATAGCCAAAACAATCTTGAGAAAAAAGAACAGAGCTGGAAGAATCACACTCCCTGCCTTCAGACTACACTACTAAGCTATTAAGTTGCAATCATCAAAACAGTATAATACTGGCACAAAAACAGACACATAGATCAATGGAACCAGATAGAGAGCCCAGAAATAAACCCACATACTTATGGTCAATTAATCTATGACAAAGGAGGCAAGAATAGACAATGGAGAAAAGATAGTCTCTTCAATAAGTAGTGCTGGGAAAACTGGACAGCTACATGTAAAGGAATGAAATTAGAACATTCTCTAATACCATATACAAAAATAAACTCAAAATGATTTAAAGACCTAAATGTAAGACTGGATACTATAAAACTACTGGAGGAAAACATAGGCAGAACACTCTCTGACATAAACTGCAGTAATATTTTTTGGATCCATCTCCTAAAGGAAATAAAAACAAAAATAAACAAATAGGACCTAATTAAACTTAAAAGCTTTTGCACAGCAAAGGAAACCACCAACAAAACAAAAAGACAACCTACTGAATAGAGGAAAATATTTGTGAATGATATGACTGATAAGGGATAAATATTTCTTCTATTATTTTAAATCTAAAATTAGTTTAATCTAAATTAAACTATAATTTTCATATCCATTGAATCTGGACACATACTCTTAAAACTCAGGGAAAAAATCTTGAAATCCTTGAGTTGGGGGAACTAATTATGTTTTCTATAAAATCCTAAACCCTGGCTTAAAATATTGTTCAATTGAATGGATTTTTTAGGATGCATAAAATTCTCCACCATTGGGATTCATTCAAATAAACTTATCTCTACATTATTAAGCAGTGTTTCCTTGAGCTTATAATTGTCTGTAACTTCCAGTAAATAATCCTAATATAATATTTCACAACAACACAAAATTATTTAATTTGTACTTCAACAGCAGATTTTTAAACATTTTTTTCTTTCTTTTTTTTTTTTTAGTTTGAATCTCAAAATCCTAGTTCTTAGGTGAGGATCAATTCCTGAGTTCTTTGACAGATCTTGGGTGGAGTTTGTTTTCATCCCATCTGACTGCTGATCTGCCTCATTTATCTTCTCGAATATTTTACTTCATAAATACTTAATCTTAAATATAAAAATACTTCATATTACACATTAATTTTTAAGTCCCCAATTAGTGAGTTACAATTTTAGTTAAAGCTCATCTGTTTTCAATATAGGCAGTCACAGAGGTAAATGTTTGTGCATTTGATTAAAAACTGTATTTGACTTATGCAAATAACTTTTTAAATTATTTTTTTTAATTTTAAGAAATTTCTAATTGAAAAGTTTCAGATGCAGCTAAAGCTCCACTCTTTATCATTTCTCCCTTTCTACCAATTGGTACCCATACCCCTAAAGTCATTCTCTAAATTGTCCCAATGTATTTTTATATTTTTTTCAGTATTTATAGTCATCAGTAAGATACTGATTATATCATACTATATGTATCCTTTTACAACTTGATTTTTTATTTAGCATACATTTGGCAATTATTTTTATGTAATAAATTCATTTTTATATCTACAACATTTCAGCAAGTAAATAAACCACAGTTCCTCTACTCCCCTATTATTAGGAAATGAAGTTTTTTCCATTTCTTTGCTAATATAACAGTGCTCGAATGACCATCTTTATAACTATTTCCTTATACATATGAAAGTTTATGTGTGGTAGAATTCAAAAGTGCTGTCTTTAACTTTACTCAGAATTCCAAATTATTTGCCAGAGTAGTTACATTAATTTTACTTAAAATAACAATATGCAACAATTTTCCGTTCTTAAAACCTTATCAATAGTTGACATTTTTAAACATCTTGTTATCAAACAGATGACTGAGAAATGTATAGTTCCACAACACTGAACAAGAGTAGTCATACAACGTGTTGTAGGTCCAAAAAAAAAGAAAATTTCTACATGCCTTAAACTGTCAAATCCAAGATTGTGATTTGAATTTTTTTTAAAGCTGGTGTTATTAGGCCAATCACCAACACACAGAGGTTTTTCTTTTTGTATTTATAACACAGCATGCTAGCTAAGTGCTCTGGAAATACTAATGAGTATGAATAGATATTTTTCCTTTAGGAGTATGAATATTTATGAGTACAAATTCATTTGCAGCATTATAGATTAGTGGGGAAAATGGTCTATCTTTTAAGCAAGGCTACTACTCTCTTATTTTATAAAGAAAATCACAAATATCAGAAAAACATCCCACCATACTTTGGCCCCAACCTAAATATTTATTTGAGTCTTTTTCCATCTTTTATCCCCTCCTTTAGGTACTGTGACAAAGATATGCAACCTCTTATCTAATTCTTTCATCTACATGCTGCATCCCAATTATTTCCTTTTTTCTCAAGAACTTCATATCATCAATCACATGGCCTCTCCCTGTTCTTTTCCTTTCTCTTCTTTCATGGGTCTTTCCATCAGCATTTCATCTAGGATCAAAACTTTATTACTACCCCATGTTTCCCACCATTGCACTATCACTCTTTACCTTTACTGCTGTGTTCCTTAAAAGAGTAGACTGCCCCTTTAATACTCATTCACTGCTGCTCACCTACTTACTGATAGGTGATGTCTGCCAGCAGGCTCCAGTGTAAAGGGTCTCTCAAGGCCTTCGCTTTATTCAATTCCATTTGACACATTTCACCCCCTATCGCACTAAGGTTTATGTAGCATTTGACCTATTGATTTATCACTCTATTAAATAAATTATCATCTATTGATTTATTTCTGATAACAAATTAAACAGTTTTTTCAGAACGTTTCATACAGAAAGTTGTGCTTTTTTTAATCATAAGTATTTATTTATTTATATGGTCTGGCTTCTTTCACTCACCATAATTATTTTTTTAAACATCGTTATTGGAGTATAATTGCATTACATTGTTGTGTTAGTTTCTGCTGTATAACAAAGTGAATCAGCTATATGTATACATATATCCCCATATCCCCTCCCTCTTGCGTCTCCCTCCCACCGTCCCTATCCTACCCCTATAGGTGGTCATGAAGCACTGAGCTGCTCTTCCTGTGCTATGCAACTGCTTCCCACTAGCTATCTATTTTATATTTGGTAGTGTATATATGTCCATGCCACTCTCTCACTTTGTCCCAACTTACCCTTCCCCCTCCCCGTGTCCTCAAGTCCATTCTCTATGTCTGCGTCTTTATTCCTGTCCTGTCCCTAGGTTCTTCAGAAACTTTTTCTTTTTTTTAGATTCAATATATATGTGTTAGCATAAGGTATTTGTTTTTCTCATTCCGACTTACTTCACTCTGTATGACAGGCTCTAGGCCAATCCACCTCACTACAAATAATTCAATTTCATTTCTTTATATGGCTGAGTAATATTCCATTGTATACATGTGCCACATCTTCTTTATCCATTCATCTGTCAATGGACACTTAGGTGGCTTCGATGTCCTGGCTAGTATAGATAGAGTTGCAATGAACATTGTGGTACATGACTCTTTCTGATTTATGGTTTTCTCAGGGTATATGCCCAGTAGTGGGATTCCTGGGTCGTATGGTAGTTCTATTTCTAGTTTTTTAAGGAACCTCCATAATGTTCTCCATAGTGGCTGTATCAATTTACATTCCCACCAACAGTGCAAGAGGGTTCGCTTTTCTCCACACCCTCTCCAGCATTTATTGTTTTGTAGATTTTTTGATGATGGCCATTCTGACCGCTGTGAGGTGATACCTCATTGTCGTTTTGATTTGCATTTCTCTAATGAATCGTGATGTTGAGCATCTTTTCATGTGTTTGTTGGTAATTTGTATCTCTTCTTTGGAGAAATGTCTATTTAGGTCTTCTGCCCATTTTTGCATTGGGTTGTTTGTTTTTTTGATATTGAGCTGCATGAGCTGCTTGTATATTTTGGAGATTAATGCTTTGTCAGTTGCTTCATTTGCAAATATTTTCTCCCATTCTGAGGGTTGTATTTTTGTCTTGCTTATGGTTTCCTTTGCTGTGCAAAAGCTTTTAAGTTTCATTACGTCCCATTTGTTTATTTTTGGTTTTATTTCCATTTCTCTAGCAGGTGGGTCAAAAAGGATCTTGCTGTGATTTATGTCATAGAGTGTTCTGCCTATGTTTTCCTCTAAGAGTTTTATAGTGTCTGGCCTTACATTTAGGTCTTTAATCCATTTTGGGTTAATTTTTGTGTATGGTGTTAGGGAGTGTTCTAATATCATTCTTTTACATGTAGCTGTCCATTTTCCCAGCACCACTTATTGAAGAGGCTGTCTTTTCTCCATTGTATATTCTTGCCTCCTTTATCAAAGGTAAGGTGACCATACGTGCGTGGGTTTATCTCTGGGCTTTCCATCCTGTTCCATTGATATATATTTCTGTTTCTGTTCCAGTACCATACTGTCTTGATTACTGTAGCTTAGTAGTATAGTCTGAAGTCAGGGAGCCTGATTCCTCCAGCACCTATTTTCTTTCTCAAGATTGTTTTGGTTATTCGGGGTCTTTTGTGTTTCCGTACAAATTGTGAAATTTTTTGTTCTAGTTTTGTGAAAAATGTCATTGGTAGTTTGATAGGGATTGCCTTGAATCTGTAGATTGCTTTAGGTAGTACAGTCATTTTCACAATGTTGATTCTTACAATCCAAGAACATGGTATATCTCTCCATCTGTTTGTATCATCTTTAATTTCTTTCATCAGTGTCTTATAGTTTTCTGCATACAGGTCTTTTGTTTCCTTAGGTAGGCTTATTCCTAGGTATCTTATTCTCTTTGCTTCAATGGTAAATGGGAGTGTTTCCTTAATTTCTCTTTCAGATTTTTCATCATCAGTGTTTAGGAACACAAGAGATTTCTGTGCATTAATTTTGTATCTTGCTATTTTACCAAATTCACTGATTAGGTCTAGTAGTTTTCTGGCAGCATATTTAGGATTCTCTATGTATAGTATCATGTCATTTGCAAACAGTGACAGCTTTACTTCTTCTTTTCTGATTTGGATTCCTTTTATTTCTTTTTCTTCTCTGATTGCTGTGGCTAAAACTTCCAAATCTAAGTTGAACAATAGTGGTGGGAGTGGGCAACATTGTCATGTTCCTGATCTTAGAGGAAATGGTTTCAGTATTTCACCACTGAGAATGATGTTGGCTTTGTTTTGTCATATATGACCTTTATTATGTTGAAGAAAAGTCCCTCTATGCCTACTTTCTGGAGAGTTTTTATCATAAATGGGTGTTGAATTTTGTCAAAAGTTTTCCTGCATCTATGGAGATGATCATATGTTTTTTAACCTTCAGTTTGTTAATATGGTATATCACATTGATTGATTTACGTATATTGAAGAATTCTTGCATTCCTGGGAATAAACCCCACTTGATCATGGTGCATGATCCTTTTAATGTGCTGCTGGATTCTGTTTGCTAGCATTTTGCTAGGATTTCTGCATCTATGTTCATCAGTGATATTGGCCTGTAGTTTGCTTTTTTTGTGGCATCTTTGTCTGGTTTTGGTATCAGGGTGATGGTGGCGTCATAGAATGAGTTTGGGAGCGTTCCTCCCTCTGCTATATTTTGGAAGAGTTTGAGAAGGATAGGTGTTAGCTCTTCTCCAAATGTTTCATAGAATTTGCCTGTGAAGCCATCCGGTCCTTGGTTGTTTTTGTTGGAAGATTTTAAACCACAGTTTCAATTTCAGTGCTTGCGATTGGTCTGTTTATATTTTCTATTTCTGCCTGGTTCAGTCTCGGGAGGTTGTGCTTTTCTAAGAATTTGTCCATTTCTTCCAGGTTGTCAATTTTATTGGCATATACTTGTTGTTTTTTGTTTTTTTTAAATTTTATTTATTTATTTATTTATGGCTGTGCTGGGTCTTCGTTTCTGTGTGAGGGCTTTCTCTAGCTGCGGCAAGTGGGGGCCACTCTTCATCGCGGTGCGCGGGCCTCTATCGCGGCCTCTCTTGTTGTGGAGCACAGGCTCCAGATGCGCAGGCTCAGTAATTGTGGCTCACGGGCCTAGTTGCTCTGCGGCATGTGGGATCTTCCCAGACCAGGGCTCGAACCCGTGTCCCCTGCATTGGCAGGCAGATTCTCAACCACTGCGCTACCAGGGAAGCCCCGGCATATAGTTGTTTGTAGTAATCTCTCATGATCCTTTCTATTTGTGCAGTGTCAATTTTTACTTCTCCTTTTTCATTTCTAATTCTGTTGATTTGAGTCTTCTCCTTTTCTTTCTTGATGAGTCTGGCTAATGGTTTATCAATTTTGTTTATCTTCTCAAAAACCAGCTTTTAGTTTTATTTATCTTTGCTATCATTTCCTTCATTTATGTTTCATTTATTTCTGATCTGATCTTTATGATTTCTTTCCTTCTGGTAACTTTGGGGTCTTTCTGTTCTTCTTCCTCTAATTGCTTTAGGTGTAAGGTTAGGTTGTTTATTTGAGATCTTTCTTGTTTCTTGAGGTAGAATTGTATTGCTATAAATTCCCCTGTTAGAACTGCTTTTGTTGCATCCCCTAGGTTTTGGGTCATTGTGTTTCATTGTCATTTGTTTCTAGGTATGTTTTGATTTCCTCTTTGATTTCTTTAGTGATCTCTTGGTGGTTTAGTAGTGTATTGTTTAGTAGGCTCCATGTGTTTGTATTTTTTTACAGTTTTTTTCCTGTAATTGATATCTAGTCTCATAGCGTTGTGGTTGGAAAAGATACTTGATACAATTTCAATTTTCTTAAATTTACCAAGGCTTGATTTGTGACCCAATATATGATCTCTCCTGGAGAATGTTCCATGAGCAGTTGAGAAGGAAGTGTATTCTGTTGTTTTTGGATGGTATGTCCTATAAATATCAATTAAATCTATCTTGTTTAATGTATCATTTAAAGCGTTTCCTTATTTATTTTCATTTTCAATGATCTGTCCAGTGGTGAAAGTGGGGTGTTAAAGTCCCCTACTATGATTTTGTTACTGTCGATTTCCCCTTTTATGGCTGTTAGCATTTGCCTTATGTATTGAGGTGCTCCTATGTTGGGTGCATAAATATTTACAATTGTTATATCCACTTCTTGGATTGATCTCTTGATCATTATGTTGTGTCCTTCTGTCTCTTGTAATAGACTTTATTTTAAAGTCTATTTTGTCTGATATTAGAATTGCTACTCCAGATTTCTTTTGATTTCCATTTGCATGGAATATCTTTTTCCATCCCCTCACTTGCAGTCTGTATGTGTTCCTAGGTCTGAAGTGGGTCTCTTGTAGACAGCATATGTACAGGTCTTGTTTTTGTATCCATTCAGCCAGTCTCTGTCTTTTGGTTGGTGCATTTAGTCCATTTAAATTTAAGGTAATTATCGATATTTATATTCCTTTACCATTTTCTTTATTGTTTTGGGTTTGTTATTGTAGGTCTTTTCCCTCTCTTGTGTTTCCTTCCTAGAGAAGTTCCTTTAGCATTTGTTATAGAGCTGGTTTGGTGGTGCTGAATTCTCTTAGCTTTTGCTTGTCTGTAAAGGTTTTAATTTCTCCATCGAATCTGAATGAGATCCTTGCTGGGTAGTGTAATCTTGGTTGTAGGTTTTTCCCTTTCATCACTTTAAGTATGTCATGCCACTCCCTTGTGGGTTTCAGAGTTTCTGCTGAAAGTTCACCTGTTAACATTATGGGGATTCCCTTGTATGTTATTTGTTGCTTTTCCCTTACTGCTTTTAATATTTTTTCTTTGTATTTAATTTTTGATAGTTTGCTTAATAGGTGTCTTGGCATGTTTATCCTTGGATTTATCCTGTATGGGATTCTCTGTGCTTCCCGGATTTGATGGACTATTTCCTTTCCCATATTAGGGAAGTTTTCAACTATAATCCATTCAAATATTTTCTCAGTCCCTTTCTTTTTCTCTTCTTTTTCTGGGACCCCTATAATTTGAATGGTGGTGCATTTAATGTTGTCCCAGAGGTCTCTGAGATTGTCTTCAATTCTTTTCATTCTTTTTTCTTTATTCTGCTCTGTGGTAGTTATTTCCACTATTTTATCTTCCAGGTCACTTATCTGTTCTTCTGCCTCAGTTATTCTGCTCTTGCTTCCTTCCAGAGAATTTTTAATATCATTTATTGTGTTGTTCATCATTTTTTGTTTGCTCTTTAGTTCTTCTAGGTCATTATTAAACGTTTCTTGTATTTTCTCCATTCTATTTTCAAGACTTTGGATCATCTTTACCATCATTACTCTGAATTCTTTTTCAGGTAGACTGCCTATTTCCTCTTCATTTGTTTGGTCTGGTGGGTTTTTACCTTGGTCCTCCATCTGCTGTGTGTTTCTCTGTCTTCTCATTTTACTTAACTTACTGTGTTTGGGGTCTCCTTTTTGCAGGCTGCAGGTTCGTAGTTCCCATTGATTTTGGTGTCTGCCCCCAGTGGGTAAGGTTGGTTCACTGAGTTGTGTAGGCTTCCTGGTGGAGGGGACTGGTGACTGTGTTCTGTTGGATGAGGCTGGATCTTGTCATTCTGGTGGGCAGGACCACACCTGGTGGTGTGTTCTGAGGTGTTTGTGAACTTATTGTGATTTTAGGCAGCCTTTCTGCTGATGGGTTGGCTTGTGTTCCTGTCTTGCTAGTCGTTTGGCATGGGGTGTCCAGCTGTCCCACAATGGAGCTTCCTGCTCGTTGAGTGGAGATGGGTCTTATCATTGAGATGGCGGTCTCTGGGAGAGCTCTCGCTGATTGATATTACATGGGGCTGGGCGGTCTCTGGTGGTCCAGTGTCCTGAACTCAGCTCTCCCACCTCAGAGGCCCAGGCCTGACACCTGACTGGAGCACCAAGACCCATCAGCCACATGGCTCAGAAGAAAAGGGAGAAAAAAAGAAAGAAAGAAAAAATAATAATAAATAAAATAAAGTTATTAAAATAAAATTTTTTTAAATATATTATTAAAATAAATAAAAGAAAGTAATAAAAAAAAAATAAGAGAGCAACCAAACCAATAAGCACAGCCACCAATGATAACAAGCACTAAAAACTAAACTACGATAAACATATAAATCAGTAACTAGTGTGTCACATACAGCAAATGCCAAGTCTACAGTTGCTCCCAAAGTCCACCGCCTCAATTTTGGGATGATTTGTTGCCTATTCAGGTATTCAACAGATGCAGGGTACATCAAGTTGACTGTGGAGATTTAATCCACTGCTTCTGAGGCTGCTGGGAGAGATCTCCCTTTCTCTTCTTTGTTCACACAGCTCCTGGGGTTCAGCTTTGGATTTGGCCCCTCCTCTGTATGTAGGTCACCCTTGGCATCTGTTCTTTTCCCAGATAGGAGGCAGTTAAAGGAGCGGCTGATTAGGGGGCTCTGGCTCACTCAGGCTGGGGGGAGGGAGGGGTACGCAATGTGGGGGGAGCCTGCGGCGGCAGAGGCCAGCATGATGTTGCAACAGCCTGAGGTACACTGTGTATTCTTCTGGGGAAGTTGTCCCTGGATCACAGGACCCTGGCAGTGGCAGGCTGCACAGGCTGCTGGGAGGGGAGGTGTGGATAGTGACCTGTGCTTGCACACAGGATTCTTGGTGGCTGCAGCAGCAGTCTTAGCGTTTCATGCCCGTCTCTGGTGTCCGGGCTGATAGCCGTGGCTTGGGCCCGTCTCTGAAGCTCGTTTAGGCAGTGCTCTGAATTCCCTCTCCTCGTGTACCCTGAAACAGTGGTCTCTTGCCTCTTAGGCAACTCCAGACTTTTCCCCCGACTCCCTCCCAGCTAGCTGTGGCGCACTAGCCCCCTTCAGGCTGTGTTCATGTAGCCAACCCCAGTCCTCTCCCTGGGATCTGACCTCCGAAGCCCGAGCCTCAGCTCCCAGCCCCCGCCCACCCTGGCAGGTGAGCAGGCAAGCCTCTCAGGCTGGTGAGTGCTGGTCGGCACTGATCCTCTGTGCGGGAATCTTTCCGCTTTGCCCTCTGCACCTCTGTTGCTGTGCTCTCCTCCGTGGCTCAGAAGCTTCCCCCCCGCCACCCCCCGTCTCCACCACTGAAGGGTCTTCCTAGTGTGTGGAAACTTCTCCTCCTTCACAGCTCCCTCCGAGGGGCAGGTCCTGTCCCTTTTCTTTTGTCTCTGTTTTTTCTTTTTTCTTTTGCCCTACCCAGGTACGTGGGGAGTTTCTTGCCCTTGGGAAATCTGAGGTCTTCTGCCAACATTCAGTAGCTGTTCCGTAGGAGGTGTTCCACATGCAGATGTATTTTTGATGTATTTGTGGGGAGGAAGGTGATCTCCACGTCTTACTCCTCTGCCATCTCGAAGGTGCTCCAGAAAGTTGCTTTTTAATCACCTATAATATAGTCATGTGGAGGTAACTACATTTAGTGTGTGTGTGACTCTTTTTTTGTTTTCAGTTATGTTAACTGTAATTACCTATAATATATTGATGTACACTGCCTTTTCACTCAATATTTTGAAATTGACATTAAGTCAACTTTGAAATTTATTTTAAAAGGTAACATTATTTAATGTTATGTAAGCATGCAACTTAATTTAACAACTCTCATTTTTCCAACATAATTATCTTACTGACTGTAAATAACACTGTAATTAATATACATATAAATAAATCCTTGTGAACATCTCTCATTATTAATAGGAAACATATCTGGCAATAAAATCATGAGGTAAAGAATAGGTTTTTAAAACATTTAATTATTTTTAATTTCACTATATGAAATTAAGAAAATATAAAAAGTACAAAGAATTTATTTAAACATGCCTAGTTTAAAGTTATTTTTGAATGCACATATCATTTCTAAAGATATTTAAATTAATAACATATGCTAATTTCTTGACAAACATTGTAGGTAAAGAATGGAAAAATATTGATAATTTCATAGAATATTAAGTACTTCACAAAATATTTTTTTTTTTAGTGGGCAAGTACATTTCTCTCATATGTTCACAATTAGACTAGTCCTGCTCCAATCACAGACTGTTTTGACTCTTATGTTTTAAACTTTGGCACCGTATTTCCTATTAGAAACTTTTTTCAAAATAATAGTTATTCTAACAGATGAACTATTGTAAACATAAAGCAATATTGAGCAAAATTAACCTTTTTGTTTTTAATTTAACTTACCAAAATGATTTCAAATTTAATGAAGGATTTATCATATTACAATACCGAGCCTTCAACTTTGATATATACTTAATTTTCTTCTTTTTTATTCTTACTAAGTTTTCATTTTTTGTCATATTTATTTTGGTGTCATTTATTCCTCTTTTCTTTTTCAAATACATATAATTTAGTTTTGCTAAATTGTGAATGGAATTTTTCTTTTCAATAATTTCCCAGAGGGTTATTACTATTTTAACTAAGTCTGAAATATCTGTATTTATATTGCCTCTTCTACACTAGACACATAATTCTTAAGTGGTTAATTCTTAATTATATTTAAATAGTATTTGAAATAAAGTATTTTTCTCATCTTCTACAACTTGTATACCTCTGTTACTGCTTCCTGACTTATTGCTTTCTTTATAACTTCTAAGACAATATTAAATAATAATTTTGATAGCAGATATACTTGGCTTATTACTGCTATTAATGGAAATGATGAGTTTTGGATCATTGTATATGATAGTGACAGTATTTTGGACAGTAAATATAATTTATTATATTAAAGAATACCCATCATTCCTAATTTATTAAGACTTTTTAAAGAATCAGAAATAGTTCGTGTCTTTTAAACATTCATTAATAAAGTCAATGTAGTCATATAACCAATAACTGATTTATATTAAAATATTCTCAAACCAACATTGGTTTAATAGATAAAAACTTACATTCTGGATTCCCAGATACTGAAAGACAATAGTGGCCTCCAAGATACTCATCTTTCAATAATCTCTTCAAAAACAATACAAATTGGGGGCTTCCCTGGTGGCACAGTGGTTGGGAGTCTGCCTGCCAATGCAGGGGATACGGGTTCGAGCCCTAGTCCGGGAGAATCCCACATGCCACGGAGCAACTAAGCCCATGCACCACAACTACTGAGGCTGTGTTCTACAGCCCATGAGCCACAACTGCTGAAGCCCTTGTGCCTGAAGCCAGTGCTCCGCAGAGAGAAGCCGCCATGAGGAGGAGCCTGCGCACCGCAACAAAGAGTAGCCCCCGCTCGCTGCAACTAGAGAAAGCCTGTGTGCAGCAGTGAAGACCCAACGCAGCCAAAAATAAATAAATTTATAAAAATATAATAATAATAAATTTAAAAACAAAAAAATACAAATCAAGAAAAAAAATTCTATACAAAAAGCATGCCTTCAGCATAACTGAATATAGAAAATGTCTGATCAAAATAAAATAACTAAAAAGAGAAAAATCTGTACATCCTAGATGTGCATGATCTTACATCTTCCTGCTCCACCTTGTCCCTGCTTGTGGCAAAAGCTGATTCTAACATATATACACTACTATATATAAAATAGATAATCAGCAAGGACCTACTGTATACACAGGGACCTATACTCAATACTCTGTCATAACCTATATGGGAAAAGAGTCTGAAAAAGAATGGATATATGTATATGTATAACAGAATCACTTAGCTGTACACCTGAAACTAATACAACATTTTAAATCAACTATACTCTAATACAAAATAAAAATTAAATTAAAAAAATAAATTGATAAATCTCTATCCAGATTAACCATGAAAGAAGAGAAAAGATGTATATTAATAGTATCAGGATTGAGAGAGGTGACATCACTACAGGTTCTGGTCATGGTTCTAACGTGGAATAGGGGAGAAAAATATGAATTGTGGAAAAGTAAGGAGAAGCCTTTGGGGTTGGACTAAAATTGGAGCTATCAGTATGAAGTCACAGTTAAATTTCTCAGCTCTGTCCCTGGAAAGGCCCTAGAAGCAATGACACGCAAGTACCAATGAGCCCATATAGCACCCAGATCTTGGCTTCAAAGTAAGTATTTAAAGGGCTATTGCAGAGTTTTACAATGACTGACAAACAGATTGCATAGAAAAAAGAATAACATAACTGAGACAAGACTGATTAATAGAACACATTATTTGGACATGTTCATTAAGCATAGAAACCAACCCGTATAGTTTTTAGAGACCCCCTCCACCCCCGCAGTTCTTAGCACTAGATTCCCAACCATGACCACTGGGTCACTGACTTAGAGTAAAAAAATTTAAAATATTACAAAAATGTCCACAGCCACCTCTCATAATTAAATCCCCAAAATAAATTTGCAAGACTGAATAAAGGCCACAGTGTTCTGTAACTTCTGAATGAGATTCACATTTTCTTTTATTTTTTAAACAAATGTTCATCGTATCCATTTAATCTGTTCATGGTAATAAACTTATGTATATGTCAGTTTGCCTTTGCATTTATCACGTCTGTCTGTTCCCAGGAGACAAGAGCCATGTTGTTAAATTGATCCATCTACTACTCAGCACAACAGATAATTTAATGAATTTTGCATTAATGATAATGAGAGTTTAAAAACACTACTAAATTGGAAGTTTACAGATTTGCCTCCTCTTGCTTCTGATGGTCATTGCATTGATGGTGATGAATAGATGGTATGTGGAGAATTGTAAGCTATTTCGCAGAGATGATACTCTTTCTCAGTTTACCTCAGCCTCAAACATCATGTAACCTTATGGCTTTTTTCTAATGATACATCACACCAAGCATTCCATTAAATTCTACTAGCTTTTAAAAATCTTATCAACAAAATATAATAGTGATCAAAAACAAAATATTAAAAACATAATTATCATATAAATTCATGGTGAGCATGTGTCAAAGTTTTGTTTGACTCATTAATGATGGGCCAACAGAATGACAAAAATGGTTCAAGAGAGAATACAAAAAGACAGACATATAATAAGTGAAAAAAATTTGGAAAAAAGTTTAGATTTTTAAAAATGATTAATAAAATCATAACCTTGGAAATTATCTTCTCTATAAGACAAATCAATAGCATCACCACTGTACAAAAATAGCTTGCAGATTATCTATTTTCTCCAAGTTAATCTCTAACTTTAAAGAATCTGGGTCCTGATTAATAGTAAACAGTAAGTCAAATAAGTCACATTCCCTTAGAAATTCAGATGACCTAGTTTGATAGTTAGCACTCTAGTATGACATTGAAAGAACATAAAGTCCTTTATGCCTTATTTCCAGGTTTTAGTTAAGTTTCTTTAACAAAATGTTAAGTTTATTTTTAGTATTAAATACAACATATATTAATGAACTGTATAATATACAACAAAATACTTCTCTAAATTCTCATAAAATCAAATTACTTTCTTTTTTTCTTTTTGGCCATGCCGCTCCCTAACCACTGGACTGCCAGGGAATTCCCTCAAATTACCTTCTAATAGTTTAATTTTGCAAACTATATTTCTAACCTTTATACCCATAGGTGCCAGACATGGGAAGTATACAGTAAAAAGGCACAATTTTCTAGTTCCAAATACATGCATACAATACACACACGTACTCACATATATGCAAACACATACTGGTATGAATATAAGTTTCCACTTTGGGGGGATACTTTATAACCTTAATCTAGTCAAGGAAGTGAAACAGTAAAAGTGAAGCTGAGAATAATATCCGATGTTATTGATGTCCATTTGGCAGTGTAATATACAATACCTCTTTGATGAGTATGCAGGTACCACTAGATGGTTCCCAATTTCTTATATTCAGGAGACTTATTGAAAAATTAGAATTTACACTTGGTCCACAGTTTTAGAAAATACTTCTAGAAACAGTGCTTTTGCATTTTAAATGCTCTGTAGCTGAATTACTTGATATTTACAGCTATTTTTAATATAAAGAAAATTGATTTTTCCAATTGCTCTTGATGTTTCTGAAATGCTATCCCCACACTACTTTTCTAATATTATTTGTAGTTATGTTCTGTATTCCTGAACACATCTGAATGTACATGTTTTTCCTCAATGATGTAAATTCATTTGTTATGATAGTAGCTGCATGTATGGGTCACCGGCATGATTTGGTTCATTTATTTCCTTGATAGCTTAGATTTATGTTTGCATTTATTCAGAAAGAGAACACATGATTCCAAAACTGTTACAAGGAGGAATATGTTCAATGTTTAGGATACTAATCTTGAGTGAATTCCATTAAATTACTGTCATAATAAATCACTTGCTGCTTTTTGAACCTGATCAGAACTAAACAGTGCAGCTATTGAGCAATTTCAAGTTTCAGACATTTCAGGACATTGGAAATGGTGTCCTGCTTTTCTGTTTAGTCAGGTGATATGAAAATGCATTAACATCCATAAGATATATTTAATACATGAATAAAGAATATGTTCAAAGCCTTAAATTATTTTTCATTAGCTCTCAGAAAACTAAGAAGCTTTAAGTCATCTTATTGCTGATCAGACTTTTAGAAAAAAGACCTCTCTCTTAGTTATTACATGTTTTGTTAGCTAGGCACCATTTGATCCTTTTTTTTGTGACCTACCAAAACTACATTTATAATAAAACACTCTTAAATGTAAAGTGTCTGTATAGACTTTCTAACACAACAGTACTAATCTGCAAAGACTTTGAAATCACATCTACTGTTTTCAGCAATTGAGATATTACTGACTGACATTACAAGACTCTATATACAAGAGTGTATAGATAGTGAACTATATGCATCCAAAGAACATTTACAAAACTGGAATTTACTTTAGGCTGCAATTAAAGCATTCATTATTTAAAAAGTCAGAAATAATACACATCACTTCTGAATCCACCTATCTGCAAAACCTGACATTAATGCTAGATGGAGAAGTTTTTTTAATTCAATCTCTTGGAAACATAAACATATAAAATGTTAGAGGTGGGTTACTTAATATATAAGCCACTACCCTCCATGTGACTATTTAAATTTAAATCAATTAAAATTAAATAGCATTAAAAATTGAGTTCTTCAGTCACACTAGCCACATTTGAAGTATGCACTAGCCACATATGTCTAGTAGCTGTAATACTGTACAGGAAGGTGATATGAAATATGCAAATGCAGAGCATTTCATCATTGCTGAATGTTTTATTACACAGTGCTGGGCTAGAGCAGCCAGTATTCACTTCTCTATTAGACTGACTCTAATAATGTGTAGACTAATTTTTATTCCGATATTATCTATATCAGGTGAATGTTTGAACAGAGCCATAATCTATGTTTACAAGATAAATATATTCATTTTTATCAATTTAGTAGAAAAAAGCCTTACTACTTTTTTGCATGTTTTTCCTGGCAAGAACTGAAAATGATATATTAAAATTTCCTACTAATTGCCTTCCTGTTAATTTCCACTTGCATGTTTAACAGTCTTTCCTTAAATGTTATATCACCAATTTATTTACTGCATGGAGGCTGAAAGCTATAATATCTTCTGATTGACTTGTAACTTTCATTAATCGAAAAAAATCATCCTTGCCCTATCTCTCTTTAAAAAAAAATTCCAAAATGAGTATGATGCTATCCTTGGTTGAGAAAAATGATATATAGCAAAAAAAGAAAAATTGGAAAACAATGTTTTATTTTCTTTTATTTCCTGTTGTGTCTTGGTTAGAATCCAGTTTTTAATTCTACTAGTGTATAGGGGGAAAAATGTGTGCTTAATACTCCACACAACTGTGCCAGCTTAATTTCTCCCTGCTTCCACACCTGCCACCAGGGTTTAAATTAAATTGTATGATTCACTATTTCCCAAACATATACTGAGTTTCCTGTCTATCTGCTTTTTATCCTTTCCAGAATTTCCACCTCATTCCACTCTATCTTTAAAATTACTCCAGATCTTAACATTCCTAATATACATTGAGTCACTTTTATTCCTGTAATTCACTTATTTATTCTCCTACCCCATTAACTTCTTGAGAGTGGGAGTTTATAGATTACTGGTCTATATATAAGTATATATTAGATGCTTAGTATATATTAGGCAGATTTAATTAACTTACAAAATGTCAATCAACAATGAAATATGGCTGTTATCTTTCAAAACAGGAAAGTTAAGGAAGATACTAGGAACTTTTTTACTTGACAAAAACTTAGAAAAATATACAAAGAATACTAGGAATAATATAACAGTTTTTATACCTGCTAATCAACACAAAAATAAAGAATGTTATTCTTTTGCCATATTTGCTCCAGATCTTTCGTTTTTAAACAAATCATATATATTCAATTGGATTACCTTTTACACCTTCTCCAGACTCATTTTCCTTCATCCTTCCCCTTTTAAGGTTAACTATTATATCAAAAACTCTCTTTTAGAAGTGATTTGTCCATGTGTACATACAATCATTTATGTTAATACTTTTCAAGATTTTAGTTCTAAATGAATGGCTTTGCTTACCATTTAGAACACTGAAACATCAAAGAATACTTCTTAAACAAGTAGCTTATTATTTTTGCTATATTTTGTTTCTGAATTCTTTTAAAATTAAATTAAAGAAGAAAATCACATGCCTTTGTGAGAGCTTTTTTAAAAAAATAAAAATCCTTTTCACTGACTTCACAGATAAATAAACACCGGCTGCCAATTTCACTTGCAGGATAATTGATCCAAATTATCTAATCCAAAGCTCTTTGAAAAATGAAAACTTCAGTCGATCCTTAGAAATGTCATTGATTACAGGTCCAGGTCTAACTGGACCTGGACTGTGCCCTTGAAAGCTGCATGGAGTGTTCCTTTAAAAACCTCATGACTGAATCAGTATATTAGGAGCGCAATTATAGAGGATATTTTAATGGCAGAACACTGTGCTAGGTGTTGGGAATAGAATAAGACAACGGAGATACTGGTGAATAATACGTGACCTTGTGTAATTAAATCTAGAAGAGTGTTCTACAAACTATAAATCCTATTGGATTTGTGAGTAATAAAAGATCAATGAGACCTGAAGTAACAGAAAAATATCTAATGAGAGAGAGTGATTTGCAGAGTGAATAGGACTTGCATATGTTACAGCAAGAAGAGCATTCCTGGCAATGGAATGCCCTAACTGTAGTGGTGGGTGGGTATTGGAGAGTAGTGGAAATAAGTATGGATTGAAACACAAGGGAGAATATAATAGAATTCAACATAAACTCTATTTGGTCTTTAAAAGTCCTTGACTTTTATGATTCCCTTCTTTCTGGTCATGACCTTGATTAACCAATAATGATAAGCTCTTAACACATCTGTATCCTTCTCTTTCACTTTTTAAGAAAAAGGCTTACAAAATTATAAGGATATTTTAATGTCGGGTGATAGAACTAACTTGAATCCAAACTGTAGATGAAAATAATCTTTAGGGGTGGGTTTCCTTACAACCATTCCGCCAGATGTGTTAGAGGAACACTCACAAATTTATTAGGAAGAGAAATGAGGCGTAGAGAAATAAAGTGGTTCAGCCATCAGCAAACAGTGCTTCTGGGACAGAGTGGAAGAGAATCCTAAGGTTGGAAGAAACATTCAGAGGTCATCAACTGCCATTCTCATCTGACTGCTAACTGTGTTATTCAGTTCCCCCCAGAGGAGAATTTTCTATGTCCTTTTTCACTAACCTCTCAAAAGTTTATAAGTCTATGTTAGTTATCTCTTCCAGAACTGCTCCTGTCTGACTTTGGCCCACTTAGAGTGAACTTCTCTCCAACAGACATGTTTCCAAGTATTTTTAATTGCTTGTACATAAAGCACAGTGCTGCTAGTTTTATTCATTTCCAAAGCAAATTTTAAAACCATGTCCGCTACAAAGTGAGGAGGCTTTAATAATAGCTCTTTGTTAGACTTTAAGAAATGAAATAAGGTATCATAAAGTTACCACACACAGAATCTGAATTTAAGTGGCTTATCTTACATACTTTGTTTCTCTTCAGGGTAGTGTGTTCATACGTCTCCCGTGCTCCGTGCTGAAAAGCAGTTGAGTTGACAAGAAAAATACATGCCACCCCAGTAGAAGTCACAGACCATCACTCTATTGGTCTACTCCAGATTTCTGTACCATCTCACCTCCAACACTAAAGAGTGTGTTTCAGGCCCTCTTGGGGTTAGGGGGTGGTGGGGAAGTATGATACCACTATGACAAGTTTCAGAAGCTTTCAGAACCACATTTCACAAAATTGCAAAACAAGCATTTTCCAACATGATGTACTTCTGTTCACATTTTAAGTATGATGGCAGCATGACATGGTCATAGGTTGCTGAAGTCAATAATTCAATGAGAGATCTATGAAAGAGAGCTCTTCTAGATCACCTTCTAAAGAGGACTTTTTTAATTGAGTAGGGAAAAAAATCATAAGATTTCCTTTCCTGGGTTTTCCTCTAATAAGCATACATTTAATGTCACTGGAGATATTTAATGGGAAAAAGAAATAAGTCACCTTATAATTATATGCATACACTTTGATAACCACTGGTTAATACTACTTTGTACAAATATCAACTAGATGCCATTTTCTTTCACCTTCAAAGGGACATCACTCCAGCAATTTCCCCCTCTTGTATTAGTATTTTCCCTTGCTGCTGGATCACTGCACGGAAAGACACCAGCTCCCAGCTACTTCAGGGTTTGCCTCAGTTGCAGAAAGCTGCCTTACCCAATCAAGCACATGCTTCTCCCAGTGGGCACACATCCAAAGACCAATTGTGCCAGGTTATTAATACCCAGATGTTTAAGCCCAATGTAGAAAACCCCTGACACTCCTATTATGTTCATAGTGCTCTATAGGACTGCCCAAGACTTTTTTGAGCCTGCATCACAATTCAAATGCATCACAGTTCAAATCCATCCTCTACTCCACCTTGCTTTCTTCTTTTCCCTCCACAGATGTGAATCCCTAATAAATATCCAGAATGCCAAAGTCCATCTCGGTGTCTGCTTATGTAAAATGCCATGCTGTGGTGTTCTTGTCAAAGTCACAATATGGTCTTCACGCTGCTAAATCCAATGGCCAATTTTCAGTTCTCATCTACTTGGACTAGTGATTGGCCTTTGGCCTCTCTCATGCCCTAAATTCTTCAGTCTATTCTCACATAACAACCAGAGCAATCCTTTTAAAATATAAGAAAATTCATCTCCCTCCTCTACTCAGGACTCTCCAATGTTTGCCAGCTCGACCTAAGTAGGAGTCAGAGTCTTTATAATTTCCTCCAAGGTTCAGTATGATAACTCCTTCACCCCCTAACCCTTTGACTGTATCCCCTACTACTCTTCCTCTTGTTCATTTTTCTTCAGCCACGTTAGTCTTATCACTGTTCCTTGATCTATTGTTCCATGATGCCAATCACGCCCCTATATATTGGCATATCCTAAATATGACTAGCCCCTTCATTTCCTTCAATACTGCAACATTGCCTTTGCAGAGAGATCTCATCTAACTACATTAATTATACCATCCCCTCCTGCCCTCCCTGCTTTCCTACTTCTTGTACCTTTTTTTTTTTCCCATAGCATTTTTTACCATCTGACTCATAACGTGTTCATTTGGTTGTTTGTCTCCTCCCACTAAACAGTAAGTTTCATAAAGTAAGAGACCTTGTTTGTTCACTATTATAATTACAGGATCCAAAATAATTCAATAAATTCAACAAATTTAATAAATAATCATTGAATGAGCGACTTAAGTAATGAATCAACTTCTGAGAGTGCAATGCATCTTCTTGGGAATAATAACAGCGCTACTTTGGGTGTAAAACATAGAGTAGTCTAATATTTTACAATATGCTATAAATCCACAACAATGTCATATACCTCTGAGGTGAATATATCTAGAACACTCACCTACTGTTTATTTGATAGCCCTCCTGGGTGAATGCCTTTTCAAAGCTGTGGCAATTGGAAGAAGTACCAAACATCCTTTGGTTTTGGAACATTTCTAAGTTCCAGGGCTGTTCTGAATGCGGTCATTATATATGGAAATGACAGTAAAGTTTTAAAACTAGATTTGTTTTAAGAATAGGTTAGGAGGTTCAGTCACTATGATAATCATTCTGACACATATTAGTTTTCAAGGAAGATAGACTAGAAAGGGATGCTCTTCTCAAAATACAATACAGTTTTAAAGAAATTCTTGCTGAACTAAATAAGCAAAGACCTTATGCCAACATTAGTGTAAATGCCACTAAATCAAGAAGGATAAGTAGTATTTAATCAGCCAGACTCTGTGACTAATGGATTGACCTGGTCAAGGCCTCTAAGGATCCAGACGTGCTTGCCAATCTGCATTACCTTATCTAAATTTAGGGTGCAGATGTCGTAACAACAAAAAGACATGGTGACTACACTGACCTCGTGTAGCAAGGTGGTTCAGTTACAGTTGTCTCTGAGGATAAAAAATAAAGAAAAGAACAAACAAGAAACAAATTTAGGATTCCCAGTTAAATGATGATCACGCTGGCAGAAAAATGAACATCTGGCTACTTCTACCAATTCTTCATCAGAAAAGCACTTATGCTTGGGGTATGCACCTGCATTATGAACACATGATTTCTTATCTATGCAAATGTAAAGGGGAAATATAAAACTTTTTCATTAGTAATGAATAAAGCAGTAAGAACAATTTATTTGAGGAAAAATTACATAAAAGTCGTTATGGTTGGGACAACCTCTTTTCAAACCTAAAGGAGAACCAATTTTTTTTTTTTTAATTTTCAGTAAATAAGTACTTACTACTGACAAATGTAAAGTTTTACATTTTAAATTAAAAACTACATGGAGAAATATACAGTTTAAGATGCCCCGATTTTACAGTTAAGTACTAACAGTACATTTGTAATTATATATTTAATTTTGCCTTTAATATTTTAAATTTTAAAAATTAAAGCCTTCAACTTTGATCAGAACTCTAGTCTCCTAAAAGGGCTCAATGTTCTAACTATGAAAGTAAAGATTAGTGGAGTTTTTAAATGATTGCTTAGAAAAAGGATTTTTCACTGAAGTTATGGGTAATTTTATAGAATTAAGAGCTATTAATAATATTTATAATAGTAAAATATTAATAGCTAACATTTATTAAGTGCTATGTGCCAGCCAGTATTTTAAATTTTTTCCATGTATTTTCCTCTTTTATTTTCACTACCTCCTCCTCAGGAGTGAATTACTATTTTGATAACCATTTACAGATGAGGAAACTGAGTCTGAAAATTCAAATACTCTGGGCAAGGACACAGAACTAGTAGGTGATGGGGCCAGAATCCTAACCCAGGCACTCTGACCTCAAAGCCCATGTTTTCAATCCCATAGTGTTAACACAAACTACTAGCTTAGGGAATAAAAGGTTGAAGTACAGAGCTCCAGCAGTTAAGTCTGTCTTGATGGTGCCAGGAGAGGCAGTTGTAAATTGCAAAATCCAGGCAATCTTCTAGTCATTTTCTCTCCCCAATGGCAAATAAACAGCTTGACTAGTAGTTTTGACAGAGCATATCAGTTGATTTGGCATCAGCAGACAAAGTCATTGTCTAGCTACCATATACTACAGGGAGGTTCTTGGCCAGAGTCCCTGTCAGCAATGTTTCACAACACTGTGAATCACATACTCCCTGCAGAGGTTCAAGCCACAATAGAGTACATTAGACCCAGTCTTCACAGCTCAGTGGATTTAAGGAAAATTTAGAGGATAGTACCATGCCCTCTACATCATCTTATTGCCATTTCAACAGATTTACTCTTAGGCAATGACCTTAGGTGTTTGGCTACCCAAAGAAATTCTTCAATGTCCTAGGAAAGCAAGTAAGTTAGTGGTAATAAAGCTTTTCTAAATCAAGTTCACATGCATGTTTGTTACAAATTAGGTGATGTTAGCAAATGTTATAGAACGGTTAGGTGACAAAAAGACTAGATTTACAAAAACTATTATACCTCCCTAACACACACACAAACACACACACACACACACACACACACACACACACACACTACATCAAACATTTTTTAGCCTCTACATTCTCACATCTTTTCTTTCGGATTTAACTATCAGTTCTATGTGAATAACCCTCAAATAATTTCTAATCCTATAAACTTAGTTGGCCTGAGCAACTCAACCTCTTGAAAGGAGACTGCTATGTTGACACCTTTCTAAGGTCCCTTGGGATATAGTTAAATGGAGACGTTTGCTGTTGAATTTTAATAATGATGTTCATAAATGAGGTAAATAGCAGCAGTGTGTCCCAGTCTACCTGGATCTCAAAGTTGAGAGACCAGGTTTACTGTCCAGGCTGACCTAATCTAGGAATTGGACTGGTTGAATGTATAAATTTGAGTCAAAGATCATTAGATGGCAAGGAAACTAGGTCATGGGGATCCTGAAGAGGCCATGAGAGGAGAAGCTAGGGAAATAACAGTCTAAAGAGAGGAATATGTCGACAGCTGGGATCGTAAGAATGCTAATGAACAATCCTATGTGTTTTATGCCTTAAAGGAGCATTATATATTGTGTAGCAAATTACCCTGGAATTTAGCAGCTTACAGAATGTATTTAGTATCTCATAGTTTCTATGGGTCAGGAGTCAGGGCAGAGTGCAGCTGGTTTAAGGTCCTCATGATGATGTGGCAGTCAAGCTGTCAGCAGGGGCTACCCTCATCTCAAGGCTCGCCTGGGGCTGAAGGATCTGATTCCAAACCCACTCTCTTGGGCCTCTCCTGAGGTCAGCCTCACAACATGGCAGCTGGCCTCCCGATGGTGAGATGTTTATAAGGGAAAGGGAGAGAGAGCACACCCAAGGCCTGAGCTGCATATTGTCTCTTTGTAACCTAATCTTAGAAGTGAAGTCCCATCACTTTGTCACATTCTATTCAGTAGAAGCAAGGTCCAGCTGACACTGAGGAAGGAGACTACACAAGGACTACATGGGGGAGTGACTACCAGGAAGGAAGATCAGTTGGGTGCTACTTTAGATGCTGCCTACCAAAAAGGGTAACAGAAAACCTAGAACAAGTGATACCCAGCCAGAAAAAGTCTAGCTTCATCTAGATTTTATCTAAATACTTGTCTTTACATTCCAGTGTGCTTTAAAGGCACCTGGGGAGCATGTTAAACCCTTAGCCTTTTAGGTCTCACCACGAGAAATTTCAATTCAAGAGGCCTAAGGTAGGGCTGGGTGCACCCCGTATTTGTATCACTCCCTCTTAGAGATTAGAACATAAATGATGTGCAGACCACAACTCGGGGAACATTGATCTAGGTAAACATTTTTTTCATGTCCTAAGCACTGAAGTGATTATAGTCCTCACTCCCCAAACACACACTCACTGAAATGTTTTTAAAAAGAAAAATACTAGACTTTAAAATATGTATAAACGATTCTATCAAAATTCCATTTTTTTTTCTTACAAAAGCAATTTCAAAAATCTTTTGGAAATGTCACTTGAAAACATTTGCTGCCTCAGTTTGGGTGAAGTCCTCTATTTGTCGCTGCCTGCAGTTAGTCTGAGTTTGCTTACTAGTCATCCCTAGTGAATTAGATTGTCACTTAGTGGGAAAAGTAGTCTGATGTTTCCGGGGATTGAATTCTCATGTTATCCAGTACTAGATGAATGGATTGTTTCAGATTGCCCAAATTCTGTTTCTTCATTTTAAAGGTGTGAGTAATAACATCTACATCAGTATGACTCTGTTGTGAATTCAATGGGTTAGCCAATAGAAGTGGACCAATTAGTACAAAGTAGGTACCCAATTTGCAGCATCCAACAATAAATCTTGAACTCAATAAATGGTAACTGTTGTCATGATTACAGCAGATGCTTTGTGGTTATAGATGGTTATATTTCTCTTCTGGTGAATTTTATGTTCTCATTTTGGTATGGCAAGATCATCACTGTTATATTGTTATGTGTTGTTTTGTTTACTTACTGTTTTGTATATACTATTCAGCTTTAAATTTTTCAAAAGCGTCCTTTAACCTGAATTTACCTAATTATCAAAGTCATGAACTAATTGGTATCTGTTGAATCTCTTCTTTTATATAAAACTAATAACTCAGCATGTTTTCACTGCCCTTTGATGACATGTCTATTTTTTAACCTTTGTTAGTATGGGGTTTGGAGTTTGGCATATGTGTTTTTGTTGTTATTTCCTGTTTTTGAAATTACTTTGACACTACTATTTATTGTCATGGCCATACATACAATAATTATTTGGGCAATTCTATGTTTAAATAGCTTCAGAGCTCATCTCCATCCTACTAAACAAAACATTCACTATTCTTGAGCTTTACCTGACTTTAGAATGTATGTATATATATATTTTTTTCAAGAACATGTTGGTGATGTGTTTTTAATGCTTTCTTCCCCCTACAAAATGTTGCATTCAGAAAAAAATTTCAGTATAAACTTTACAAATTGTAAAATTTTCTCTTGAAACTTTGTAGTTATTTCTCCAATGTTGTGTCATATTTGTTGCTAAAGAGTAAAACTCTGAATTCATTCTGACTTATTTGTTAGGGAAACCATATTTTTAGCACAGATGCTTGCAAAAATTTTTTTTTGATCTTTGTAATTAATTGTTTTGCCAGAATGTGTCTAGACTCATTGACCTCTCTTCAGATATACTTGCATTGTTATAAGCCATTTTAATGTGCTCTTACTGATTCTTTTTCTTTGTTGTAAAGCAGGGGTCATAAACTCCAATAATTCCAGTGTCTAGACAAGTAATGTAAACAGTGAAGTGGATCCTAAGAGAAAATGCAGGCCCCACCTAAAGGGAGCAGCTGCCGCTCAAACTTAAGAAATAGTTGCCATTTGGAAATGGAGACTAAGTATGCCCAGTCTAATTTTTCAAGAGAAGATACGAAATCACACTATCTATATGTTAGATCAACTTTTTTTTTTTATGAGTGACATTGTATGGACCAAATAAAATATATCTGCCAGCCCTATTTGGTTATAGACTATCATTTGACAACACTTAGTTATCGTCAATTAATCTTTCCTTGATTCATCCATTAGGAAATATGAATCGAGTGACTAGGAATCCAGTCATGATCTAGGAACTAGGTATATAGTAGCTTCTCTTGTAGTGAACACTATTGATTTGAATTTTTTCCTCGTAGTTTTTCTGAACTTTTTAAGAAAAGTCTTTGATGGGATGCCATTATCTGCACTTCGCATTTTCATCTACTTTCTTAGTTATGTGTCTTTTATTTCTACTTTAAATAGAAATCCACATCCTGGATTCATTGTCTGCAATATCAGATCCCTTCTTTACCCACTATGATAAGGAGTTTATTTATACTACAATTTAAATTCTCCTTGCAATTTTCCTTTGTTTTGCACAATCACTTTTAAAAAAATTTTTGCTTCTGCTGAGTAGAGGTCGTATCATCATGCATTATACTGAAAATCAGTTTAGGATTATATTCCATATCTCTTGTGCTATAATATTTGTTTGCAGGTTCCATGCTGGTTAGTTTGTTTTTGTTTGTTTTTTTTTAATTTAAAATTCTTTCTGTTATTTGAATGAGAAATTCTCTCTTGATCCAATGTTTGCCCACAGGGAAGTGGACCTTAGATCTATACTTAGATTTTAGATCTATACTCTTATTCTGGTTAAAAGCTTCACTTAGAGTTGAGAAGTAGAACAGGCTTATATGCAAGGTTCCCAACCTAATGTTCAATTTTCAGTATGAATTCTCTACTGTGGTTGTGATCACTGAGAACAGGATGAGAAATGAAGAGCCATCTGGAGCTCACATTACTACTAAAGTTCATCCAGGCTCCAATCTGCCTATAGCGCCTCATTTATAGGCTCTATGATCCTATAATCTGTGTGATAAAATGTGCTACCAGCAGCCTCTGTGCCCCGCCCCTTTCCAACATGCTCAGCTTCCTGCCTTGATTAGTTATTCTGAATAGAACAGGAAAAATGAAGGACAAAGATGAGTAATGTCTCCTCAATGCTGCTACTGTGCTGGCACAAGTTAATCCTCAGTGTATGATCAGTATCCATCAGATCAAATTTTAGTTTTTGAGTTTTTTGAGCAGTTCTAAATATTTGTGAGAATTAATATTTAATAACTTTTATTCTTGTTTAAGTTTTTCCCAGTATCAGAGAGAAATTTTACTCATTTTGCAAAAACATAAGAAACATACTCAGTCTTGCCATTATCATATCAATCCATTGAGCTCTGTATATATATGCTATATTGTGGAACTTTAGTGTTTAATTTTTCTATATTGTGATATATTTTATTATTCATCATTCTAGAGATTATTTTATCATTAATCTTCACTACGCATCACTTATCACCACTGATGTTTAAAATAACTAAAATAGGAATATAGAAAACATGATGGAATAGCCCAAAGGGTAATATAATGTTCTTCTCAATTTTCTTACTTGTCAAAAGTTTTATACCCTCTTTCAAGAAGGTATAAAAGAAGACTGAAGATACCCTTTGTATTTTGTTTTTTATTTTTATTGAACACAAATGAGAATTTGGAATTTTTGAATTTCCACCCAAAATACCAAAGGAAGAAAACTGACAAAGGGAGATATTTCACAAGTCAAAGAGTAGTACTCTAGACTTTAATAATGAGAATGAAATTGTTTATATAAGTGAAATCCGAGATGAATTTTCTTAAAACTTAAGAACTTCTAAGTGGACAATGTCTTTCTAAGAACATAAAGAAAAAATATATTCCCTACTAGTTAGTCATAAAGCAAGTAGGACCTGGACCTAAGCATGCACGTAATATTTCACAGCAAGAACCCAGTTGATCCTATTTTCCTAAAAGTATATGTGACAATATTCTTTCACCTTTTATCTGTTTGTATACCACAGTTCTCTTGATACAAAAAATGTTGCTATGTTTAGATTATTAACAATTCTAGTTATTTTTATTATCTCTTTATTCTTACTTCTGTAAATTTTTCACAAAATGACAGATAATTATAAAAAAGGTTTATTGGACCCAGATGGTAAATGCAATAACCATATTCCTGGTTTCCTAAAGGCTTAGCAAATATTATATGCTGCTAAGTGTTTATAGTTATAGTGTATATTTGTTGGCTGTGTTTGGTTATGGTTGTCATGATTCTCTTCATCATCAATATAAAATCATTAAACCATGAATGGGTCACTGATAATTTCTTTCAATTAAAATATACCTTCACTATAATGGCAAGAGGCACTTTGTTCATCTTTACTTAAGGTAGTGATGTGAAATTCCTCTTTATCTCCAAGCATACATTGGTGGGAAAATAAGAGATAGGAAGGTCTACATGGAAAGCTGCTAACTGAAGGCATTTTAAATTAGAAGTCTGCGTATTTATTTGTGTTAAAATGTAGAAAAAAAATCAGAGAAAATGAAAGAATTCTAGATACTAAAAAAGACAAAGGAAAATAAAACAAAATTGGAAATAAAAAGAAAAATCAATGGAGAAAATGGAAAGGCAGTTCAGAGAAAAAGAGCTAAAGAATTGGAAAGTCCTTTCGAAAGAATGAGATTATCCAGTTCAAACATTTTATCACTCAGGTACTCATCAGCCACATATTTACTCAGCGTTGCATCTAAATGTGCCAAGAACTATGCTGGGAACACTAAGATAGAATCCGTCTTCCAAAGGTTTATAATGCAGTGGGCACGATCAACAAATAAACAGTCCCCCTGCCCAAAGTTTCACAGTAAGTCTTCTGCTTCCTGCACAACTGCATCTCAACTGACATACTCAGGTGGACTAAAAGTTCTGCTGCCAACATGAATGGAGTATCCAGATGGGATGAACAGAGAAAAAGTAAAAGTACAATAGAAAGTCAAAAGTGGAAAAGGAGAATTCTACAACTTGTCAGGGAAATAGCATGCTACCACATTTTTCACCCCTTAAAAAACCCCACTAAACATTTTATAGTTCTATTTAGGAATAAGTGTGAAATATTACAGGTGACAGAGAAGGAAGGAATTAATTATGGTTGGTAGAGATCTTAGGGGAGTTAATCAGAGTAGGCTTCACACAAGAGGTGACATAAGAATTGTCTTTTTAAAATATAAGATCCCCAGGTGTATAAGAAGGAAAAGGACATTCTAAAGACAGAAAAGAAATGCACAGGGCTTGGGAGGAAAGAAAGCTGTTGTATTCAGGAAGCATAAAATCACCAGATTTCCCTAAAGCACACAGGATGTAAAATTCTGGTGGCAGATAACACTGCCAAGAAACTGGCCACACTAGGCAGTGTCCACACAGGGATCTATACACCGCTCAGAAGGCAATGGGGAGCTATTTATGCCATAAGTGCCATTAATACTTTCTCTCAATTTTATCATTTATAAAATGGAGGTAAAGTACAATTTAAAATTGATTTTATTATGTTCTGGATTCTGTTTTTGCTGATAACCAAAGGGGTGAGGGTGCAAGCTAGGTAAACTTAACCTGGCCGATGGAAAACAACATGGTTTCTTCTGGTTAAAACAGACTGTTTCCGGCTTACTTTTTCGGTCAGTTCAAAGCTCAAATTCAAAACCAAGACTGCTTCACCTTCTCAAAGCATCTTTCCTCTCTTTCCTCTTTTTCAAAATGCTTCAGGTACAGATAGAAGAAGAGAGAGCTCATCTCCTCTTAAAGACCCAGGATGAGGGCTCTCTGGTTCATGTGCAATCCTTATTTGTGGGGATTGATGAAGGCATTGTTTCTCAAATGTCTTGATCTCAGGATCCCTTTCACATTAAAACTATTAAGAAACCCAAACAAACTAGTCAACATAACAAAAAAGGAAACAGACTTACAGATATAGAGAACAAATTAGTGGTTACCAGTGGGGAGAGGGATGGGGAAGAGGGGCAATATAGGGGTAGGCGATTAAGAGGTACAAACTATTATGCATAAGATAAGCTACAAGGGTGTACTGTACAACACAGGGAATACAGCCAATATTTTATAATAACTGTAAATGGAGTGTAACCTTTAAAAATTGTGATCACTATATTGTACACCTGTAACTTACATAATATTGTATATCAATTATACTTCAATTAAAAAAAAAAGAAACCCAAAAAGTTTTTGTTTATCTGGGATGCATTATTTATATGTTTATGTGGGTCATCTCTTTCTATTTACCACGTTAGTAATCAAAACAGAAAAATGTTAAATGCACATTAATTTTAAAATAACAATAAAAATTCATTATATATTAACACAAATAATATTCTTATAAAAAATAAAATTTTCAAAAAAACCTGTGGTAAGGATGGCATTTCTTTACATTTTACAAATCTAATGTCTGGCTATTTGACTTAATAGAAGATACTTGGATTTTCATAAATACTTCAATCAATCTGCGGAGATATGTTTAGTTGAAATATTTGAAGAAAATCCTGCCTCATACACATATTTATTAGAAAAGAAAGGAGTATTCTAATAGCCTTTTCATATAACTGTGGATATTCTTTGAAACTACAACAAAATCCAACTCAACAAGTGAAAGTATCTTAAAAGTAAGTAGTACCTAAGTAATCTGAAACCATACCAATGAATTATTTGTGCTCTTTTTGTACTCAAGTTTACCTCGCAATTTGAATAGCTCTTCCACTCATGCATGATTTTGTAACATCTCTTGGAAAACACTGGTTGAATAGTTATGCAGATCTTCCATATGGTTGACACATTTCATTCTACAAAGTCCCAAAACGTTTATTAATATCACCACTGATCGCATGAGAAATGTCTATCAAGCTTAAGGTAACAGAAGTTTTTCAAATGTATTAGTTTTCTATTGTTGCCATAATAAATTACCACTAGTTTATGACCTCACAGTTTTGTTGTTCAGAAGTCCACTTGGACTTAGCTGGTTCTTAGCTCTGGGTCTCACAAGTGTAAAATCAAGGCACTGGCAAGCCTGGTCTTTTATCTGGAGGCTCTGGGGGAGAATCTGCTGCCAGGGTCATTCAGGTCAAGATGCTGGCAGAACTTAGTTCCCTGTGCTTATAGGCTATGATCCCTGGTTCCTTATAGCCCTGTCAGCCAGGAAGGAGCTTCCTGCATTGCCAGCCATGCTGCTCTTTCCATCTTCAAACATGAAATGGCATGTTACATACTCATACTCTGAATCTCTCTGACCTCCTCTTCTGCCACATTTCTTTTGCTTCTTGGTAGAAAAATTTCCCTGCTTGAAAGGCTTGTGTAATTAGATTGACCCCACCAGGAAGATCCAGGATAATCTCCCTATCTTAAGGCCAATAACTTTAATTATACTTGCAAAGTCCCTTTTGTCATGTAAAACAAAATATTCATGGAGTTAGGTTTGGTGCCACCATCCGGATTTATGTTAATGCACCAGCAGTTTTGACCTTTATTGCTTTTGCACCATGATGCAAACATCAAAATATATCTTAGAATTATATAAAAATAGTCTGACCTTGTAGATTGCCTAAAAGGATCTCAGGGATTCCCAGTTCTGCAGACCATATTTTGATAACTGCTGAGCTCCAAAACCCACATTTTTTTTGAGAAACCATATGTTTAGCTGTGGTAAAAATTAACCGTGAAATCTAAGTGGCTTCATATATGAAAGGCTACTTCTCACTCATAACAAATCCACTCCTGGGTTGGGAGATTCACCTGGAGAGCTCTTCTCCATGTAGTGATGAAGTGTTCTTTGCCTGTCTTTCAATTATCTATTGTGTTGTTGTACTGTCTCTCATGGCTCTGTGACTAACTGGGCTCTGTTGGAGGGTTATCACTTGAGATTTCTTATACAGAAGCAATCTGAAATCAGCTGAGGTTACAGATATCTCTGAGGTATCAGTTGGGTTAGGCATCCAACCTGGCTCTCTCATATCACTGGATGTGACTGGCAGCTCAGCTGAGCCTATTGACCTGAATGCCTGCATGAAGCTTCCTCCTGTGGTTTGGGCTTCTCGAAACAATGAGTTTGGAGATTCCCAGAGGGTGTGTCCCAAGAGCAAGTGTTTCAAGAGACAGGAAGAAAAATGTGCCTGCCCCTGAAGGCCTAGGTATGAAAACTGGCACAATGTTATTTCCATCACATTATGTTGGTCAGAGCACTCACAGAACCTGACTGATTCAAGGGGATGGTGGTATAATCCCCACTGTATGATGGGAGGAGTATCAGAAAATTTTGGCCATTTGTATTCCATTACTGCTTGACTGAATCTTGAGAAGTAGTAATGTCCACCACACTGTTCTACTGATACTCACTGGGAGACAGTCCCTCTGGTCTTGTCCCTGGATACTCTACTGCTAAATTTGTCTATCTGGTCATCAAAATTGTATCTGCTTTTGAAGTTTGTAGTCCCTTACAGCTTCCACGATTACGAAGCTTTGAAACCGCCTTGTCTTAAACACCAGGCTTCTTCTTACCCACCAGTCCTTTCAGTACCGTAGCTTCTTCCTTCCAGGGCATTACGATACTTGTAAATCTCCTACAAGCCATCAGCAACTAAGTATGTCAGAAGAGATACTCAGGCCATGTCGACCACCACCTTCTACCAAAGTTGCTCTACAACATTTAAACAATTTGGGATAAGGTATCCCTTTAATGAGCTATAATTTTCTTGGCCTATACATTGGGAGAACATAACAACTCCCTGTCTTCTAGAATCTTCCCCTCCAAACCTTACTAGATATTTGTTACCCCTATCCTTGTGATCTGACTTAGGAGTTCGAAAAAATGCAAGAGCACTAATGTCCAACCACTTGCATTTCTCCCACTTTCTTTTTCTTTGGCTTCACCTCTCAGCTCCAGAAGGTCTTTCTACTTCCCTATCTTGTCTTTTAGGAATATCCCTTAAATCCATTCTTCTGTGCTATAAGTAATAGTAAAAATAATCCAGCTTCCCCAGAACTAGTTCCTGATAGATGAAATGAAATTAGAAGGGGAAAAAAATGTTTTTCTGTCTCAACTAAATCTGGGTTGCAAGGATATTTTCTCACTATGATAAGACTCAGCATTGCCCTATTTGTTGTAGTTGGCAAACTACAGTATGCAAGCCAAATCCAGTCTCTGGGCTAAACTGAGTCTGTTTTTGAATGGTCCATGAGCTAAGAATAGATTTTACATTTACAAGATGCTGCTAAAGCTATTATATATAGGATGGATAAACAAGGTCCTGCTGTATAGCACAGAGAATTATGTTCAATATCCTGTGATAAACCATAATGGAAAATAATATGAAAAATAATATATATGTATAACTTAATCACTTTGCTGTATAGCAGAAATTAACACAACAGTATAAATAAACTATACTTCAATAAAATTTAAAAAATAAATAAATAAAAGATGTTGCTAAAAAACAAATGACCAAAGAAACCAAAAGCCAAAGAAGAATATGAGACAAAGATGATATTTGGCTCAAAAAGCTTCATGGGTCTTCTACAGATAAAGTTCGCCAATCCCTGTTCTATATGGCATCTTCTATCCTCCAGATGTGATGAATGACTTGGTTTAAATGCTTGGAAAAGCACAGTGAAGCTTGGTAAATCAGTTTAACATTTTTAAAAAATCCCCATTTAAAGTATAAGATCTATTTCAATATCTGACACATATTGAGTGTTCAATAGAAGTTAATTTCCTTTCCAGCCTTCTTCTTTTCAATGAGGATTATGAGAAAGAATAAAAGTATGCAGTTTAACTCTCCAAAAAGATTAAAGCATTGATGTTTTAGATGCTTAAAAGGCATTTGTTTAAATGGAAATGAAATATTTAAAAGGAATTTGGGGGAAAAGAGAACATGGTAAATTTTTTTACAGACAAGTTGAACTTCTAATGGTGCTAGGGAGCCATTTGGAAATATGGAAGTAATTTGAAAAAAAGAAGATTGGGTGTTGAGTAGATAAATGGGCTTCTCATTTGGGAAAATATGTGACAATTGGAACTACTGGAGTATAAGAATCAAATTATTAAAAAGGAAATCGGAAATGAGGAAGTCCAAATACTGGAGACCACGAGCAGTTTAAGAGTAGTCAAGAGATAGAAAGGAGAAGTCAGAGAAAGACCAGTCAGAGAGGCAGCAATACAATCAAGAACAAGTTTTGTTGGATGTCAAGGTAATAATTAACAAGGAAACTCATACCCAAAGAATATAAGCAATTTCCCCAGGACTCTCCAGCTAGATAATCATAGATTCATTATTCCAAATGTCAAAACTAGTGCTTTCCCCACTACTAAATCCTGACACATTTTCCCCTGACAACTTACATTAATTTCCTATTGTTACCATAACATATTAAGCGTAGTGTATTCTCTTATAATTCTAGAGGTCAGAAGTCTGAAACGGGTCTCACTGGGCTAAAATCAACATATCAGTAGGGCTGGTTTACCTCTGGAGGCTTTAGAGTAGAACTTATTTCTTTGCTTTTTCCAGATTCTAGAAACTGCCCACACTCCTTGGCTCCTTTCATTTTCAAAGCCAGCAATGGCCAGTCAAGTCTGTCTTACATGGCATCACTCTGACATGGAAACTTCTGCTTCTCTCTTCCACATTTTAAGGACACTTATGAGTACATTGGGCTAACCTAGATTATCCGAAATAATCTCCCTATTTTAAGGGCAGCTGATTAGCAACCTAAATTCCATCTGCAACCTTAATTCCCCTTTGCCATATAACCTAACATAGTCACAGGATGCAGAACAAGTATATAAACATCTCTGAGGGCCATTATTCTCCCTACTACACCACTCCACTTCAGATGCATCCCATCCTTTAGTCATTCCATCTCAAAACCTGGGAGCCACTTTTGTTTCAATTCTACTTTAATCAGCTGCTAATGATAAGGCTTCTTTCATTCATTTATTCATGATTTAACAAGTACATATAGAGTGATGTCAGGTTCAAAGTATTATTTGTGATTTTATAAAAGGAATAAGTTTTAATGTTTGTCTTCAAGGATGTTGTCCTTCCTTTATGTTCATGTCTGAACTAAAATAACATCTTGTTCTTCCTGTTTGCTCCTTTATCACCTTTTCTTTTTAATTTTTCATACATCTATCAGCTATATTTATCTGAATGTTCAGCCCAGTATCGTTTTCATATACTTGCCCCTTTACTTCAATATTTACAGTGTTCTCTACCAAGGGTTTATGCCACACGTGCCCACTGTTCAAAAGCTGTCTGATCTGAGATAGACTTTACTGCTTTTCCCATCTTCCCTGATGCTCATTCTTCTCCCAAATGTGTATATGAACCCCAATATATCTTCTTTCTCTTACTTTTTCTTGTATCCAGATACCTCCCCCAGAAACTTCCTCCTGATTTCCAAGTGACCAACAGAGGTAGAAAAACTGATTCATAGTTCTGCTTCCCTGTTCAGAGTCTGTACAGAGGCTTCTCGTAACCTATCAAACTTTTCCAACACCCAATCCCAAAAGCCCAAGCCCATATTCTATTATCAGGACCTTCTTTGCCTATGAATTGTCTCCATGACGCCTATGGAGTCACCTTCTACTGCAGGTAATCCATCTCGACACCTTCCGATCATATCATGCTCATCCAACACTGAAGGCTTTTGTTCTTGCTCCTATTCCTGCCTGGAGTAGCTTCTGACTTCTCTGCCCTGTCACAACCATCTTTGTATCTCATGCCCAGGGTTCTTCTGCAAATCCTCCTTCAATATTTTCTGCCTAATAATTATGTAGTTTTCACTGTTTCAGCTTCCATTCCATAGAATTTATTGTCATTATCACCAGCATATTACAAGACACCAACCAGTTAGAAAACTAGCCATAAGTTTTAAAACAGCTGGTCAATGGTTAAGAACAGGGACGAAAAGGAAGATGTTCGGCATTAAGCATATACAACAAATACACATCACAACTCAAGTCTCAGAAAGTAAGCAAAAATTAGAATCAATGAACATGTTGGTTTGATAGTTTTAATAACTAACACTACTCTCTATTATGTAGTCCTCTAATCATTAAGCATATATAACCTTAAGCATACCAACCATATATTTGGTTTTTCCAAAGTAATTCATGCCTTTTACACATATACTAAATTTGAAATTTTATACAAGTTGGGCACATATTAATTGTCAATCATATATTTAATTTAATTGAATAGAATTGAACATTTTATTGATAGTTTTATAACTGTAGTATCTCATGGTAGAATAACAATTTTCTAAAATAATGCAAAATTCATACTTGAGCCAAATCACAGCCAAGCCATATTTGTGTCCAAAACCAATTTTTACTGATGAGTCAACTGCCAGCCAAAGCCAATTTACATCCCAAAGTACTTTTTATTGATGAGACATTTAAAAACTGCAACAAGAAATTTGCCACCTTAGGAGAACAAAACAAGGCACTAATAAATACTGAGGAAGCAAATTGAATTAACGAAGCCAATGCCTACTTTAATAAACTGACAAGCAAGACAGGAAGAAAAAAGTATCAACTCCAAGAACTAAATTAAGGTGTACAGAACAAGTGGGCCATTCTCTCTTCTTTATGGTTCTGTGGCCCAGTTCTACCCAATGACATCATGCTTAATTTCTTGAAAAAGTCAATCACCATCATATTTGCTTAATTCTCAGAATCAAATGATTGGACAACACTTCTAATCCTGACACCTTAGACCACTGATGACCTTCCTGAATCCTGCTCTTAAAGGAAAGTCATAAATACATTCACCTAAATGAGGAACATGTGGGGCAACAAGACGTTCTCTGGGGGACTGCACCTTGTGGCTGTCCTTTTACTTCTCCCAAGTATCAACAATGGTATCATTTCAAAAGCACTTGAGGGCTTGGTCTGGAATAATGCAATCTCTCTACAGAAAAACATTCTTATATCCCAACATGTGAGCAAAATAAAAAAAATGTCACAGTACCTCATGCTGTGCAGGGTTGCTGAGTCATTGTGGAGGTAATGGCACCTTGGTGTAAGCAACAACAGGTTCCTCAGCCTGAGATCTAAAACAAAACAAAACGGACAGCTCAAAGGAAGTTGTTGTACACGTAATCACTCTTCCGGTGTTTAGAGAGTGCCTATGGGGCACACAAGTGAGAGGCACCAGCAAGCACACCAGTTTTCAAAGGATGAGACTTCTCTAATTCCTCACAGCATAAAAAATTACTGTACATACACATGAATCCTGTGCCAGACAATTAAAACAGGAACTCATATGTATTGTATAAACATCATTATCTTATAGCAGTACATTGTATATCATAAATCACAGTATTTAAGATGTACTAAAATAAAATGCAAAGAATGACAAGATGTTTCCATTGTAAATGACTTTTTAAAACTTATATAACTTGGAAAATATCTTATGTTGATAAATCACAAGCTCCTTTGGAAATACTTTTATATTCTGCATATTATGGAGCATTTCATTTGGAGATGCCAAATTTTCATAACTGGTAGCCACATCGTTGTGCAGACATTTTCTCTACAGCACCTTTCCAGAACTCTCCTTTAATTCCTTCCCAAAATAAGAACCCTCAAAACTCAAAAGAACTGAGAGAGAGAAAAAAATTGAAGGAAGGAAGAGGGTCTTTGAGGATAAGTATTTTAAATTGGTTGCTTTATTTACATGCAATAATTATTTTAACACACGACAAACATAATCAACTAGCCTACCTTGAAATTTTCTATTTATGTAAAGCACTATGTTTATGTGAGTAGTTTCTAATATTTCCTATTCAAGCCTCCTACTTATCCCTAACAAAAAATCAAACATCAATAGAGAATGTGAGGCTTGACACTGATTACCAGAAAATGTAGGAAAGAGGAAATTATTATCTAGGAATCACCTCAAAAAAATCCTGTATTGTGCATTAAGTTAACTCCAAAAGTGCATTAAGTGAAATCCCTCCACTATGTGAGAACCATGATAGCTTGGAAGTGATTACCCACTTAATCTGAGATCACCCAAAATGATTCTGGCACCACATAAGAACAATGATGCTAAGATTTCCACTTTGGTGGGGTTTTTTTTGTTTGTTTTTTTTAAATTAATTTGTGTTGGAGTATATTTGCTTTACAATGTTGTGTTAGTTTCTGCTGTACAGAAAAGTGAATCAGCTATATGTATACATATATCCCCTCTTTTTTTGATTTCCTTCCCATTTAAGTCACCAGAGAGCACTGAGCAGAGTTCCCTGTGCTATACAGTAGGTTCTCATTAGTTATCTATTTTATACATAGTAGTGTATATATGTCAATCCCACTCTCCCACTTCATCCCAGCTCCCCTTCTACCCTGGTATCCATACTTCCCTTCTCTACGTCTGTGTCTCTATTCTGCTTTGCAAATAAGTTCACCTGTATCATTCTTCTAGTTTTTTGCTAAGATAAATTGTCTTTCTTCCCTGGTTCAAGCCAAGGGCACACAGAGCCATATTTGCTTGTCCCCACCTATGTGAATTATGGTAAAATCAAAGATGAGTATGAAAAGGGGGATCTAAGAGGTTAAAGAGTAGTGATACATTAATCTAAAGTACAAAATGTTAGCTAGAAGGCTTGTCTGGCTATCTCTAACTCCCCTGAAGTTAAAGGGGAGGAATGAAGATTGTTTTAGCGGTTACACTTCAAAGACGACTTGGATAGCTGACCTTAAAATGTTGGTGAACTCTGTTTCATTCTTTGCTTTCTACTTGTTATTATTAGTGAAAACCCTTAAAAAGGAAACACAATAAACTCAAAACTGTGTTCATTCCTATTTAGTTACTTTATGGGAAGGAGAAGATTCTATATTATTTGGCTTTAGACTACAAGAGAAAGATAGTTATGAAAAGAAAGAGCTGTAGTTTTTCTACAGCAATGGATTAGAGAAACAGGGTCAATTCCTATGGTAGACAACAAAAAGGTCTAAGAAGTACCCCAGGAAGCCATCCCTAAACCCAGAAGTGATTTTGGAGGAGTATTTTCAGAAAGACTCTTCTTAGGTAAATCCAGATATATCTCAATAGAGCTTGAAAATGGGGAAAGGTTGTGAAGATCACAAGATAAAAGATGAAGGAAGAAGACCTGAAGTATCACATATGGTCAGCACCTGACCACCATTCCCCTAGCAAGAGACAACAGTTCTTAAGAGGTGATCACATGAATGAAAACCGAACTCTGCATCAGAGTCAGATATTTAAAATACTGACATCAAGGCCTTGACTTGAATCATAACTTCTAGGGAAGAGATTTCATAATCTCTGTCTTTTAAAAGACTCTCAAATGATCTTGGTAATCAACTACTTTAGAAACTACTATTTTATATGTAACTCTCCCTTAGACTAGTATGACTTTTTTGGAAGAGTTTGAGAAGAACTGACTTGATTCAAAGGATTCTTCTTTGAATGTTTTGTAGAATTCAATAGTGATGCCATCTGGTCCTCGGGTTTTCTTTATTTATGGGAAGGTTTTTAGATACTGATACAATCTCCATACTAGTTATGGATCTGTTTAGGTGCTGTCTTTCTTCATGATTTAATTTTGGCCTGTTGTACACTTCTAGGAATTTATCCATTTGTTCTGGGTTATCCAATTTGTTGGCATAAAATCTCTTATAATCCTTTTTATTTCTGTGTTGTCAGTTCTAATGTCTCTTCTTTCATTTCTGATTTTAAGTCTTCTCTTTGTTTCTTAGTCTAGCTCAAGGTTTATTAAATTTGTGTATCTTTTCAAAAAAAAAACTCAGTTTCAATGATTTTTTTCTCTTATTTTTCTACTTTCTATTTCATTTATTTGCCTTTCTGCTTTTAAAAAAAAATTTGCTTTGTGTCTCATGTTCTAGGTTTAATGAGGTTGTGATTTAATCTTTTCCTGTTTAACTTTGGTATTATGTGTATTTTAAAAGAAATGTTATACATACACAAAATTTTATTTCCATCATGTTTATTATTGTATAAGGCTTTATATGGTCAGTGAAAAACAATGTGGGAGAAAAGAATAGCTGTGAACTCTGAAATACTAATTATATGATAGTGCTTATTTTTTAAAAGACATTCAATTTGTTTGAAAGATACGTTAATTTTTCTAGGATTTTTCTACTCTGAACTAAAAAGAATTTCTGCTATAAACCCATATCAAGACCCCTAGGGAGAGGGGGGGCAAGATGGCGGAAGAGTAAGACGCGGAGATCACCTTCCTTCCCACAGATACATGAGAAATACATCTACACGTGGAACTGCTCCTACAGAACACCCACTGAACGCTGGCAGAAGACGTCAGACCTCCCAAAAGGCAAGAAACTCCCCACGTACTTGGGTAGGGCAAAAGAAAAAAGAAATAACAGAGACAAAAGAATAGGGATGAGACCTGCACCAGTGGGAGGGAGCTGTGAAGGAGGAAAGGTTTCCACACACTAGGAAGCCCCTTCGTGGGTGGAGACTGCGGGATGGCGGAGGGGGGAAGCTTCGGAGCCACGGAGGAGAGCGCAGCCACAGGGGTGCGGAGAGCAAAGCGGAGAGATTCCCGCACAGAGGAGCGGTGCCGACCAGCACTCACCAGCCCGAGAGGCTTGTCTGCTCACCCGCCGGGGCGGGCGGGGGCTGGGAGCTGAGGCTCGGGCTTCGGTCGGATCGAAGGGAGAGGACTGGGGTTGGCGGCGTGAACACAGCCTGAAGGGGTTAGTGCGCCACAGCTAGCCGGGAGGGAGTCCGGGAAAAAGTCTGGAGCTGCCGAAGAGGCAAGAGAATTTTTCTTGCCTCTTTGTTTCCTGGTGCGCGAGGAGAGGGGATTCAGAGCGCCGCCTAAACGAGCTCCAGAGACGGGCGTGAGCCGCGGCTATCAGCGCGCACCCCAGAGACCGGCATGAGACGCTAAGGCTGCTGCTGCCGCCACCAAGAAGCCTGTGTGCGAGCACAGGTCACTCTCCACACCTCCCTTCCCGGGAGCCTGTGCAGCGCGCCACTGCCAGGGTCCCATGATCCAGGGACAACTTCCCCGGGAGAACGCATGGTGCGCCTCGGGCTGCTGCAACGTCACGCCAGCCTCTGCCGCCACAGGCTCGCCCCGCATCCGTACGCTTCCCTCCCCCCGGCCTGAGTGAGCCAGAGCCCCCGAATCAGCTGCTCCTTTAACCCCGTTCTGTCTGGGCGGGGAACAGACACCCTCAGGCGACCTACACGCAGAGGCGGGTCCAAATCCAAAGCTGAACCCCGGGAGCTGTACAAACAAAGAAGAGAAAGGGAAATCTCTCCCAGCAGCCTCAGAAGCAGCGGATTAAAGCTCCACAAACAACTGGATGTGCCTGCATCTGTTGAATACCTGAATAGACAACGAATCATCCCAAATTCAGGAGGTGAACTTTGGGAACAGGATACATTAATTTTTCCCCTTTTCCTTTTTTTGTGAGTGTATATGTGTATGCTTCTGGGTGAGATTTTGTCTGTATAGCTTTGCTTTCACCATTAGTCCTAGGGTTCGGTCCGTCCTTTTTTTTTACTTAAAGAATTTTTTTTCTTAATAAATATTTTCTTAATAATTTTTTCCTTATTTTCTATTTTTAAAAATTAATAAATTTTTTTTCTTAATAAGTTTTTTCATATTTTTTATTTTAAAAATTAAAAAAATTTTTTTCTTAATAAATTTTTTTCTTAATACTTTATTCTTATAAAAAATTAATCTATTTTTAAAAATTAAAAAAAATTTTTTTCTTAATACATTTATTCTTAAATTTTTTTTCCCTTATTTTTATTATAATAGCTTTATTTTATTTTATCCTCTTTCTTTCTTTCTTTCTATTTTTTCTCCCTTTTATTCTGAGCCGTGTGGATGAAAGGCTCTCGGTGCTCCAGCCAGGCATCAGGGCTGTGCCTCTGAGGTGGGAGAGCCAACTTCAGGACACTGGTCCACAAGAGACCTCCCAGCTCCACGTAATACCAAATGGTGAAAATCTCTCAGAGATCTCCATCTGAACATCAAGACCCAGCTTCACTCAATGACCAGCAAGCTACAGTGCTGGACACCCTATGCCAAACAACTAGCAAGACAGGAACACAGCCCCATCCATTAGCAGAGAGGCTGCCTAAAATCATAATAAGGCCACAGACACCCCAAAATACACCACCAGACATGGACGTGCCCACCAGAAAGACAAGATCCAGCCTCATCCACCAGAACACAGGCACTAGTTCCCTCCACCAGGAAGCCTACACAACCCAGTGAACCAACCTTAGCCACTGGGGACAGATAACAAAACAACGGGAACTACGAACCTTCAGCCTGTGAAAAGGAGACCCCAAACACAGTAAGATAAGCAAAATGAGAAGACAGAAAAACACAAAGCAGATGAAGGAGCAGGGTCAAAACACACCAGACCTAACAAATGAAGAGGAAATAGGTAGTCTACCTGAAAAAGAATTCAGAATAATGATAGTAAGGATGATCCAAAATCTTGGAAATAGAATAGACAAAATGCAAGAAACATTTAACAAGGACGTAGAAGAACAAAGAGGAACCAAGCAACGATGAAAAACACAATAAATGAAATTAAAAATACTCTAGATGGGATCAATAGCAGAATAACTGAGGCAGAAGAACGGATAAGTGACCTGGACGATAAAATGGTGGAAATAACTACTGCAGAGCAGAATAAAGAAAAAACAATGAAATGAACTGAGGACAGTCTCAGAGACCTCTGGGACAACATTAAATGCACCAACATTCGAATTATAGGGGTCCCAGAAGAAGAAGAGAAAAAGAAAAGGACTGAGAAAATATTTGAAGAGATTATAGTTGAAAACTTCCCTAATATGGGAAAGGAAATAGTTAATCAAGTCCTGGAAGCACAGAGAGTCCCATACAGGATAAATCCAAGGAGAAACATGCCAAGACACATATTAATCAAACTATCAAAAATTAAATATAAAGAAAACATATTAAAAGCAGCAAGGGAAAAACAACAAATAACACACAAGGGAATCCCCATAAGGTTAACAGCTGATCTTTCAGCAGAAACTCTGCAAGCCAGAAGGGAGTGGCAGGATATACTTAAAGTGATGAAGGAGAAAAACCTACAACCAAGATTACTCTACCCAGCAAGGATCTCATTCAGATTTGATGGAGAAATTAAAACCTTTACAGACAAGCAAAAGCTGAGAGAGTTCAGCACCACCAAACCAGCTTTACAACAAATGCTAAAGGAACTTCTCTAGGCAAGAAACACAAGAGAAGGAAAACACCTACAATAACAAACCCAAAACATTTAAGAAAATGGGAATAGGAACATACATATCGATAATTACCTTAAATGTAAATGGATTAAATGCTCCCACCAAAAGACACAGACTGGCTGAATGGATACAAAAACAAGACCCATATATATGCTGTCTACAAGAGACCCACTTCAGACCTAGAGACACATACAGACTGAAAGTGAGGGGATGGAAAAAGATATTCCATGCAAATGGAAATCAAAAGAAAGCTGGAGTAGCAATTCTCATATCAGACAAAATAGACTTCAAAATAAAGACTATTACAAGAGACAAAGAAGGACACTATATAATGATCAAGGGATCGATCCAAGAGGAAGGTATAACAATTGTAAATATTTATGCACCCAACATAGGAGCACCTCAATACATAAGGCAAATACTAACAGCCATAAAAGGGGAAATCGACAGTAACACAATCATAGTAGGGGACTTTAACACCACACTTTCACCAATGGACAGATCATCCAAAATGAAAATAAATAAGGAAACACAAGCTTTAAATGATACATTAAACAAGATGGACTTAATTGATATTTATAGGACATTCCACCCAAAAACAACAGAATCCACATTTTTCTCAAGTGCTAATGGAACATTCTCCAGGATAGATCATATCTTGGGTCACAAATTAAGCCTTGGTAAATTTAAGAAAATTGAAATCGTATCAAGTATCTTTTCTGACCACAACGCTATGAGGCTAAATATCAATTACAGGAAAAGATCTGTAAAAAATACAAACACATGGAGGCTACACAATACACTACTTAATAAAGAAGTGATCACTGAAGAAATCAAAGGGGAAATCAAAAAATACCTAGAAACAAATGACAATGGAGACACGACGACCCAAAACCTATGGGATGCAGCAAAAGCAGTTCTAAGAGGAAAGTTCATAGCAATACAAGCCTACCTCAAGAAACAGGAAACATCTCGAATAAACAACCTAACCTTGCACCTAAAGCAATTAGAGAAAGAAGAACAAAAAAAAACCCAAAGCTAGCAGAAGGAAAGAAATCATAAAGATCAGATCAGAAATAAATGAAAAAGAAATGAAGGAGACAATAGCAAGGATCAATAAAACTAAAAGCTGGTTCTTTGAGAAGATAAACAAAATTGATAAACCATTAGCCAGACTCATCAAGAGAAAAAAGGAGAAGACTCAAATCAATAGAATTAGAAATGAAAAAGGAGAAGTAACCACTGACACTGCAGAAATACAAACGATCATGAGAGATTACTACAAGCAACTCTATGCCAATAAAATGGACAACCTGGAGGAAATGGACAGATTGTTAGAAATGTACAACCTGCCGAGACTGAACCAGGAAGAAATAGAAAATATGAACAGACCAATCACAAGCACTGAAATTGAAACTGTGATTAAAAATCTTCCAACACACAAAAGCCCAGGACCAGATGGCTTCACAGGCGAATTCTATCAAACATTTAGAGAAGAGCTAACACCTATCCTTCTCAAACTCTACCAAAATATCGCAGAGAGAGGAACACTCCCAAACTCATTCTACGAGGCCACCATCACCCTGATACCAAAACCAGACAAAGATGTCACAAAGAAGGAAAACTACAGGCCAATATCACTGATGAACATAGATGCAAAAATCCTCAACAAAATACCAGCAAACAGAATCCAACGCACATTAAAAGGATCATACACCATGATCAAGTGAGGTTTATTCCAGGAATGCAAGGATTCTTCAGTATATGCAAATCAATCAACGTGATACATCATATTAACAAATTGAAGGAGAGATACCATATGATCATCTCAATAGATGCAGAAAAAGCTTTCAACAAAATTCAACACCCATTTATGATAAAAGTCCTGCAGAAAGTAGGCATAGAGGGAACTTTCCTCAACATAATAAAGGCCGTATATGACAAACCCACAGCCAACATTGTCCTCAATGGTGAAAAACTGAAACCATTTCCACTAAGATCAGGAACAAGACAACGTTGCCCACTCTCACCACTATTATTCAACTTAGTTTTGGAAGTGTTAGCCAGAGCAATCAGAGAAGAAAAAGAAATAAAAGGAATCCAAATCAGAAAAGAAGAAGAAAAGCTGTCACTGTGTGCAGATGACATGATACTATACATAGAGAATCCTAAAGATGCTACCAGAAAACTACTAGAGCTAATCAATGAATTTGGTAAAGTAGCAGGATACAAAATTAATGCACAGAAATCTCTTGCATTTCTATACACTAATGACGAAAAATCTGAAAGTGAAATTAAGAAAACACTCCCGTTTACCATTGCAACAAAAAGAATAAAATATCTAGGAATAAACCTACCTAAGGAGACAAAAGACCTGTATGCAGAAAATTATAGGACACTGATGAAAGAAATTAAAGATGATACAAATAGATGGAGAGATATACCATGTTCTTGGATTGGAAGAATCAACACTGTGAAAATGACTCTACTACCCAAAGCAATCTACAGATTCAATGCAATCCCTATCAAACTACCACTGGCATTTTTCACAGAACTAGAACAAAAAATTTCACAATTTGTATGGAAACACAAAAGACCCCGAATAGCCAAAGCAATCTTGAGAACGAAAAATGGAGCTGGAGGAATCAGGCTCCCTGACTTCAGACTATATTACAAAGCTACAGTAATCAAGACAGTTTGGTACTGGCACAAAAACAGAAATATAGATCAATGGAACAGGATAGAAAGCCCAGAGATAAACCCACACACATATGGTCACCTTATCTTTGATAAAGAAGGCAAGCATATACAGTGGAGAAAAGACAGCCTCTTCAATAAGTGGTGTTGGGAAAATTGGACAGGTACATGTAAAAGTATGAAATTAGAACACTCCCTGACACCATACACAAAAGTAAACTCAAAATGGATTAAAGACCTAAGTGTAAGGCCAGACACTATCAAACTCTTAGAGGAAAACATAGGTAGAACACTCTATGACATAAATCAAAGCAAGATCCTTTTTGACCCAGCTCCTAGAGAAATGGAAATAAAAACACAAATAAACAAATGGGACCTAATGAAACTTAAAAGCTTTTGCACAGCAAAGGAAACCATAAACAAGACAAGAAGACAGCCCTCAGAATGGGAGAAAATATTTGCAAATGAAACAACGGACAAAGGATTAATCTCCAAGATTTACAAGCAGCTCATGCAGCTCAATAACAAAAAAACAAACAACCCAATCCAAAAATGGGCAGAAGATCTAAATAGACATTTCTCCAAAGAAGATATACAGATTGCCAACAGACACATGAAAGAATGCTCAACATCATTAATCATTAGAGAAATGCAAATCAAAACTACAATGAGATATCATCTCACACCGGTCAGAATGGCCATCATCAAAAAATCTAGAAACAATAAATGCTGGAGAGGGTGTGGAGAAAAGGGAACACTCTTGCACTGTTGGTGGGAATGTAAATTGATACAGCCACTATGGAGAACAGTATGGAGGTTCCTTAAAAAACTAAAAATAGAACTACCATACGACCCAGTGATCCCACTACTGGGCATATACCCTGAGAAAACCATAATTCAAAAAGAGTCATGTACCAAAATGTTCATTGCAGCTCTATTTACAATAGCCAGGACATGGAAGCAACCCAAGTGTCCATCATCGGATGAGTGGATAAAGAAGATGTGGCACATATATACAATGGAATATTACTCAGCCATAAAAAGAAATGAAATGGAGGTATTTGTAGCGAGGTGGATAGAGTTAGAGTCTGTCATACAGAGTGAAGTAAGTCAGAAAGAGAAAAACAAATACAGTATGCTAACACATATATATGGAATCTAAGGGGAAAAAAAAAGGTCATGAAGAACCTAGTGGCAAGACAGGAATAAAGACATAGACCTACTAGACAATGGACTTGAGGATATGGGGAGGGGGAGGGGTGAGATGTGACAGGGTGAGAGAGTGTCATGGACATATATACACTACCAAATGTAAAATAGATAGCTAGTGGGAAGCAGCCACATAGCACAGGGAGATCAGCTTGGTGCTTTGTGACCACCTAGAGGGGTGGGATAGGGAGGGTGGGAGGGAGGGAGATGCAAGAGGGAAGAGATATGGGAACATATGTATATGTATAATGATTCACTTTTTTATAAAGCAGAAAGAAACCATTGTAAAGCAATTATACTCCAATAAAGATGTTGAAAAAAAAAAAAAACCCCTAGGGAGAATAAAAATACTCTTAAAATTTGCAATAAAATTAATGACACCGTAAACATCACCACATAATAGTAAGGTTATTACAAATGGATACAGTCTCTATGACTCTGTTTTTTTTCTAGTTATATATATATATTTTTTTCAGATTATTTTCCATTATAGGTTATTATAACATATTAAATATAATTTCTTACGCTATACAGTAAATCCTTGTTGCTTATCTATTTTATATATAGTAGTTTGTATCTGTTAATCCCATACTCCTAATTTGTTCCTCCACCTCTCTCTCTCCTCTTTGGTAATCATAAGTTTGTTTTTTAAGTCTGTGAGTCTGTTTCTGTTATGTACACAGATTCACTTGTATTATTTTTTAGATTCTACATATAAGTGATATAGTATTTGTCTTTGTCTTACTTCACTAAGTATAATATTCTCTAAGTCCATCCATGTTGCTGCAAATGGCAATATTTCGATCTCTTTTATGGTTGAAATATATATATATCATATATATATATATCTATCTCACATATTCTTAAGCCAATTGTCTGTTGTTGGGCCCTTTGGCTGTTTCAATGTCTTTGCAATTATAAATAGTGCTGCTATGAACATTGGGGTGCATGTATTATTTTTCAAATTAGACGTTTTGTATTTTCTGGATATATACCCAAGAGTTTGATTGCCGGATCATGTAGTAACTCTATTTTTTTTTTTAAGGAACTTCCATATTGTTTTCCATAGTGGCTACACCAATTTATATTCTCACTAACAGTGTATAAGGGTGAGTCTTTATCACCAGAAGAGAAAAAAGCAGTGATGCAAATTGGAGGGCATTTTAGAAAAATTGCTGAAAGTTACATGTGTAACTCCCATTGGATTCATGGTGTCTATGCGTTTATTAGATATGTTGGAAAAAGCAAAAAATAAAACGAAGTTAAATATCTTTACATGTGGAAATGTCTTCTGGCTTCATATAATTTTAACCTTAGTGATTTAGTAATTCATAAATACTGGTGAAACTAATCAGAGAGTCTATGAAGACACCAACCGTTTATTTAAATATTGTATTAAACATAAAGATTCAGACATGTATGTTCAAATGTTCACCCTAGCACTTATTAGCTGTGTGACCTTCAAGGAGTGATTTAACCTCTTTAAGTTTCAATATCTGTATCTACAAATATATCTAGGAATACAGTAGTTATGAAAAATGAAGCTGATAAAAGTGATGTAAAGTTTATATATTAAAAACCTAGCACAATATCTATTATGAGACAGACAAACAATAAATGAAGTGCTTTTCTTTATTATTGCATGAAAAACATTATATATGATCAAAGTCTATCCTAATTGAACTGTAATGGCATATCATATACACACTGTCACTGAGAAGTACTCTTTGAACAGTGACAAATACAGTACAATTCAGAACTTTCAAATAGACACTAATCAAATAAATCCTATTAAATAACATTGGAGGGCATTTTAAAATGTCTTGAAATTTGCAAAAATACTACCCTTATTGACATCTTATTTGCCATGTAAAACTTTCACAGCCCCATGCATTCTTACATGCACTTAGATGTTGACCATAAAATAAATGTTGACTTGGCTCATCTAAGACATAACAAGCATGAAAGAGCTATAACTAATGAAAGGATAAATCATGTAAATAAAAGATATAGATCATAAATTGCCATTGTGTTTCAGAATTACTTATAAGTGGCACCAAATAAAGAAGTTTTAAATAGAACAAATAAATGTCAAATGTTAGATACATATTTATGCTACTGTGTAAGAAAGCATAATATATCCAGATACTACATAATGCATCATATATGGTAACAGAAATAAAAATTTTTCTTGTTGAAGATAGAGAAGTACATATGCTCGGTATACTTCTTGGAGTATCACAAACCAGTAGAGAATTTATTGATTACTGAGGGAAAATAAAGTGAGATTCTCATTTAACATAACACATGATTTCCAAATGGATGAGTTATAAATAAACAAAAGAAGCAAAGAAACAAAATAAAACAATAAAAACCCCATAAAATACAGGGATAATATATAAATAAATAACCCTATGAACTTAAACTTTTAATGAACTTGATGGTACAATGATTGAACTTACAAAATAAAATGCATTGGTAAAACCAACAAAAGACAATTCGTATAACATGGAACAATTTGCCATACATTTCCTTACCCTGGCTAATATTTTTAATATGTAAAGAGTTTCCACGTACTCAGCCATAAAAAGGAATGAAATTGGGTCATTTGCAGAGATGTGGATGAACCTAGAAACTGTCATACAGAGTGAAGTAAGTCAGAAAGAGAAAAACAAATATCGTATATTAATACATATATGTGGAATCTAGAAAAATGGTATTGATGGTCTTATTTGCAAAGCAGAAATAGACACACAGATGTAGAGAACAAACATATGGATACCAAGGGGGATGGTGGGATGAATTAGGAGATTGGGATTGCAATATATACACTATTGATACTATGTATAAAATAGATAACTAATGAGAACCCACTGTATAGCACAGGGAACTCTACTCAATGTTCTATGATGACCTAAATGGGAAGGAAATCCAAAAAAGAGGGGATATATGTATACATATAGCTGATTCACTTTGCTGTACAGTAGAAACTAACACAACATTGTAAAGCAACTATACTTCAATAAAAATTAATAAAAAAAAGAGTTTCCACAAATATATAACAAAATTATCATATTATATCTTCTTACACAACATCAGAAATCATCCCAGCTATTTCCTTCATCTGTAAAATGGGGATTATAGGAGTATCCCATTATTCACAAGGTTGTTGTGAGGATCAAGTAAATCAATACATATAAAACACTCAGAATAGTGCCTGGTGTTCAATAAGTGTTAGAAAAAAAATCTTGTCAATAGGTTCACACAGAAAACCCACAGAAGTCAAAGTGCTGGTAAATGCAAACTGTTTAGCCAGAGTACTAAAAAATATTTTAATTCAAATAATATAAAATGACTGTGCCATGAAATTCACATTTTAGAATAATAATGTTTAATATAATAAAGGTACTACGCAACAGATATTCTCAGCCATTTTTGCTGGGAGTATGAATTAAATACAATCATTCTGAAAAGCAATTTGATAATATTTATCAACAACTTTTAAAAGATATACAAACATATTAGATAACAAAATCATTATTTTAAAATGCAGATAAGATATATGCCCAAGTTATTTCATAATTACATTTATCTATAATAAGGAATTATTTAGATGCCTAATAATAGAAAAAATGTTGCCTATAGGGAAATGATTGCTTATATAATGGACAGTGTGCTTTTGTCAGTATCATATTAAGGGACAAATTTAAGACATGAAAAAGTATCATTATTTACATTTATATACTTTTCTCCATTCACTCAACTACTATTTATCATACTTATTGAATATATATTATGTAGCAGAATTGTGTATAACTGAAGGACAGCACTAAAGAAAGTTAACAGACCTTATTCTTAATACATAAAGAATATGTAAAATTTAATTTTTGTTCACTTTTTTTTGTATTTCCTACTTTTTTTAGTGAGGAGGAATGACTTCTAAAACTTTATTTTTTAACATTTATAACTAACACAGTATCACTATACGAGGCTATTAAAAGCAAAACTTTAAGCTTAGAGATATCTGACTCAAACTATGGCTCTATGCATTGTTTATGAGATCAGCTACTCAATTTGTAAATCAATAAGTGAAAGCTGAGTTGTTTTGAGCGTTTCCTTGGGCTTTGCTATTGCACTGGTGTGTAACTAGAAGTGTTTAAAAACTCTGATTTAAAACCCTGAGTTTTCAGAGTAAACAAAAAATCAGTCTTAAAAGATATATGTTAGCTTGCCACCACACAGTCTGAACTGGAATTACACAAATCTGAAGAAAAGTAAACATACAGATTTGTCTTTTAAAGATCAGATTACACCCCAAAAAACAATCATCATTTGTTGATTCTCACTGCAAGTAAAAATGAGTGCATACATTCCTACTTGGAGAAGGATAACATGAATGGATTTAGATCATCATAGGGTCCTAGTATGTCCTGTCAATGGACAGGCAACCTCCAGAAACAGACTGGCTTTAGTTTGAAAAGGGAAACAAGGCAAAGAAAAATTTAATGTGACACATGCTACTATCCTTCAGCAAAATGTTGTCAAGAGCTGTCTCATAGAGAATAACAGAAGGTTGTGGGTTCAAAAGGGATACTTAATCAAAATAAATGGCACTCTAAAGTTAGCAGGTAGGATTCTTAAGAGATGTTTTGTCAAAGTTCAAATGCTTTTGGTCTCATTTTAAATGTGGTACAACTTGAGGTTAGCCCAGCTTGTCACAGAAAAGCAGTCTATGAAGAAAGGTGATCTAGCCCTCTGCCATTTATCACAGTGACTTGAACTGCAAGCTGGTGTTTTCCAATGAGGTTTAGAAAAGGAATTTGAATGGCAACTGTGCAAAGTCCACAGCCAATGAAAGGCAAGCAGCGGGGAAAGAACTCTGGGAAGCAGAAAATGTGAAAGATCCTACATCCAAACAGGGTATAGGTATCATGGAAGATTTTTACATAGGAGAATGGCATGTTTAGTTTAGCATTTTAGAAAGATTATTTCGAATGGATGTAAAAGAATGGACTGAAGTGATCAGTAGAGGAGTCAGAGGGAAGGGGTAAGAGATATCAGGTGATGACTGCCCAGGCTAGGGTTGGAACAGTGCAATTGGAAAGAAGTAGACAGAGTTGGGTGAGTTTAAGGGCATAGGAAAAGTAGCCTTTAGTGACTGATTGAACTTGGGAGATGTAACAGAGAGAGAGAAGAATCAAACTTGATTCCTGGATTTTCTTGGACAAATGAGAATGTTGTCACTCACTGAGACTGGTAACATAAAGGATAGGACAGTTTGGTCACAAGTGGACAAGAGGAAAATGAGAGTTAAATATGTGAAAGGTGGAGGTATCCAATAGGAAAGTAGGTATAAAGGTTTGGAACTCAACAGAGAGTTCTGACACAAAGAGCAATTTTTGCCACGGGTATGAAGAGGACCATCTAGAAAGAGAAAAGAAAAGAATCTGATGGGAATATCAAGGGATCTAAGAAGGAGAAATCACAGAAATAGGAGAAAACATGATGATGGCAGTGCCACAGAGGTCAAAGAAATAGTATTTTAAGAAGAAGAAATGGTTATCAATGTTAACTATTATGCAGAAGATTACACTGGAACTAAAGAATTCTTTAGGTTCAGAATATAAAAGTCATTGGTGACTCACTGAGAGTTATATCAGTGAAACAGTGAGTGAAATAAGGGAGATAAATCAAGGGTAGAAATTACTCTTCTAAAAATTTGGATAATAAAAAATATGAAAAGGTATGTAGGCTGAAGGATGACTCAGTTTATTTAAAGTAAGGTAAAGACTTGAACATGTCACTAGACAGAGAAGTTGGACATGTAGGAGGAAAAGTCATAATTCACAAAGAATCTAGAGACAAGAGACAAGATTCAGAGCACATGTGTACAGATGAGTCCTATTAATTTACTAATAGTGTTATCATTGTAGTAATTTATACATTAACCGTGATTTCTGAAAGTGAGATGTCTCACATCTTATAGAAATACATGAAGTAATTCATGAAGATGGCAGAGTAAGAGGATAAATTTCCCCCCAAAATCACATCAAAAATATATCTACATGTGGAACAATTCTCACTGAAAACTAACTGGAAACTGGCAGAAGGACTTTTCTGTACAACCAAGGCTATAAGAAAGATACACATATAATCAACTGTGTAGGAAGGCAAGAAAAGCAATCGAGTTGGGACCCGTGCCCCAGGAAGGGACCCAGAGGAAAAGGGAGAATACATGGGCAGACAGTCACCCTGGGGAGTGAGTGGTAAAAGCCATAGCTTGGGCACCCCAGTCCTGGGGTCCTACGCAGGAGAGACGAGCTCACTTTGCTGGTTGGAGGACCTCAGGGGTTAACAGAAAGACTGAAGGAAGCCTGGGCTCCACTGCTGAGGAGGAGCATAGAGATGCTGGTTTGCCCCCAGGCAGGGTAGAGAGAGGTCTGCTCTATTGGCTGCCAGGTTTCCCACAACCCAAGCCAAGCAAACAATCTAGCCTCACTCCCTCCACATCACAGAGCAGAACTGGATATAGGGCAGCCATGACCAGGAGAATACTTGACCGTGGGCACAGAGGTGACCTGGTCTGAAAAAGAGCCTGGGAGGGTGGCGACAACCACCGTTGGCATAAATCAAGCAGTGCATTATAAACAGCCCAGATCTCTTACAGCAGCCACTCCACCACAGCTCACACCCACTGATACATGCCGAGAGTCCTTGCTGGTACCCACGGCCCTGAAATGTAGCTCCACAACAGGGCAGGGGTGGCAGAGGCTGGAGGCAGTGATCAGCTGTAGGAGACAAAGGGAACTTGCACCTGAGGCTGAGTCTGAGTGGAATAAGGAAAACCAATTGCAGGCACCTACACAGGTACGTCATTGAAGACAGCTTGGACCTCTGTCTGGAGCCAACACAGGCCAACAGCCCACACGGGCCCCACTTGCTTCTGCATAACCCCCCTCCCCTGCAATGCTTTGCTGAGGCAAGGGTCACAGTGTAGGGAAAGGAGAAAACACACACTTAAGAAAATCAGAGGCAGCTCAGGCCCAACCCTCAGGGCTACTGCTCTAGCAACTTGGAATAAGAACCCACTCCTGATAGGGTGGTGATGGCCACTGAGCAGAGGGGAAGCCCTGCCTCACACCCAGCTGAAGTCTAGCCTATCCATCTCCAGCCCCACTGACTACCAAGGTGAGAGTTGCCAGCACACCATGAGGAAAGACATAACTTGTGTCCATGTCAAATTCAGCTCTCCCACCAATGGCATTGGGGACAAGCAGTCTGTATAGGACACTCGCACACACACAGACACACAAAAACCCTTTCAAGACTGTAATAGAGGCAAAAAGAATTAAGTGAAATGAAAAGGCAGAGGAACTGGTCTCAATTTAAAGAGCAAGAGAAAACCCCTAATACATAAATAATAAAACAGAAATAAAAATCTACCAGATTAAGAATTCAAAGCATTGGTAATAAATATGTGAACTGAATTAGGGAAAAGAAGAGATGTACACAGTGAATATTTAACAATGAACTAGAAAATATAAAAAACACCCAATCCAATATGAAAAATCTAATACCTGAATAAAAAACACACTAGAAGGAATGAACAGCAGGCTAAGTGATACAGAAGAATGCATAAGTGATGTGAAAGACAGAATAATAGAAATCATCTAATCAGAAGATTTAAAAAATTTTAAAAAATGAAAACAGAATAAGAGATCTCTCAGACAACATTAAGAATACCAACATTTGTATTATAGAGGTCCCAGAAGGATAAGAGAGAGAGAAGAGAATCTAAAATATATTTGAGAAAAGTATGCCTGAAAACTTCCCAAGCCTGAAGAAGGAAACAGATATCTATATACAGGAGGCACAGAGGATCTTAAAAAAGATGAACCTAAACAGACCCATGCCAAGACATATCATAATTAAAATGGCAAATTTAAAGATAGAAAGAGAATTCTAAAGGCAGCAAGATAAAAACAAAGAGTCATATACAAAGGAATTCCCAAAAAGCTATCAGCTTATTTCTCTGCAGAAAAACTGCAGGCCAGAAGGGGGTGGTATGATATATTCAAGGTGCTGAAAGGGAATATCTGAAATCGAGGATACTCTATCTAATATGATTATCTTTTAGAATAAAGGAGAAATAAATGACTTCTCAGACAAACAAAAACTAAAAAAAGTTCCTCAATACAAAACCAACCCTAAAAGAAATGTTAAAGGTTCCTGTCTAAGTGGAAAAGAAGTAAGAGTCAATAGGAAAGGTAAAATCCCACCAGGAAAGGCAAATATATAGTAAGAGCTGAGAATCAACCACTTTAAAAGCCAGTACAAAGATTAAAAAAAACAAAAATTGTACAAGCAACTATAACTACAATAAACAGTAAAAGGATAACCATGGAGACGTATAATATGACATCAGGAACACAAGATGTTGGGGAGGGGAGAAAAATGTAGATCTTCTAGAATGTGTTTGAACTAAATGACTATCAGTTTCAAACAAGAGGATACAGCTATAGGCCAACATATATGACCCCAATGGTAACCACAAATAAAAACCTACAACAGATACACAAGACAGGAACACAAGCATACTACTAAATAAAATCATCAAATGAAAGGGAAGAAACAAAAAGAAAAAGAGAGGAAGAGAGGAGAACTACAAAAACAACCAGAAAATAAGTAATAAACGGCAATAAGTACATACTTATCAATAATTACTCTAATTATCAATGAACTAAATGCTTCAATCAAAAGACATAATGTGGCTGACTGGGAAAAAAAGACACATGTATATCCTGCCTACAAGAGACTCACTTCAGAGCTAAGCACACACATAGACTAAAAGTGAGAAGATAGAAAAAGATATTTCATGCAAATGGAAACTATAAGAAAGCTTGGGTATCAGATAAAAGAGAATTTGAAACAAAGGTAATAACAAAGATAAAGATGGGCATTATATAATGATAAAGGGATCAGTACAAGAAGAGGTTATTACACTCATTGACGTATATTCACCCAATATAGGAGCACCTAAATATAAAAGCAAACACTGGCACATAAAGGAAGTAACTGACAATAGTACAGTAATATTAGGGAATTTTAACATCCCACCTGCATTAATAGATCATTCAGAGAGAACATCAGTAAGGCAACAGTGATCTTAAATGACACAATATAAATGTTGGACTTAATAGATATCTACAGGACATTCCATACAAAAACAGCAGAATACATTTTTTTCAAGTGCAAATGAAACTTTTTCCAGGATAGATCACATGCTAGGCCACAAAACAAATCTCAACAAATGTAAGAGGACAGACATTATGTTAAGCATTTTTGTCTGCCCACAAAGGTATGAAACTAGAAATCAACTACAGAAAGAAAAATGGGGAAAGATCAAACACATGGAGACTAAACAACACACTACTAAAAAAAGAACAAAAAGAAAGCAAGGGGTCAGTGAAGAAATCAAAGAGGAAATCAGAAAATACCTTGAGACAAATGAAAATAGAAATGCAACACTTCCAAAATCTTTGAGATGCAACAAAAGCAGTTCTAACAGGAAAGGTTATAGTGGTAAACTCCTCACTCAAAAAACAACAACATCAAACAACCTGACCTACCACCTAAAGGAGTTAAAAAAACAAGAAGAAGAAACAAAGCCCAAAGTCAGCAGAAGGAAGGAAATAATAAAGGTCAGAGAGGAAATTAAAAAAATAGAATTAAAAAAACAACAGAAAAGATGAATGAAACCAAGAGCTCTTTTTTTGGAAAGATAAACAAAATTGATGTACCTTTAGCCAGGTTCATGAAAAGGATAAGAGAGAGGACCCAAATAAACAAAATAAGGAATGAAAGAGGAGAAATAACTACCAATATCACAGAGATACAATAAATCATAAGAGGATACTATGAACAGTTACATGTCAACAAACTGGACAACCTAGAAGAAATGGACAAATTTTAAGATACATACAAACTGCCAAGACTGAATCAAGAAGAAACAGATAATTTGAACAAACCAATCAGTAGTGGTGAAACTGAATTTATAATTTAAAAAAAATCTCAGCAGTCAACCAATACTGGACAGATTCATGGGGAAGTCTACCAAACAAATAAACAAGTGCTAATACCTATCTTTCTCAAAACAGTCCAAAACATTGAGAAGGAAGGAAAACTCCAAATTCATTCTATGAGGCCACCATTACTCTGATACCAAAACCAGACAAAGACATTACAAAAAAAGAAAATTACAGGCCAATATCTTTGATGAATACAGATGAAAAAATTCTCACCAAAATATCAGCAAACCAAATTCAACAATACATTAAAAGTATTGTACACCATGATCAAGTTCAACTTATTCCAGGGACCCTTAGATGGCTCAATATTCATAAACCAATCAGTGTTATATACCACATTAACAAAAGGAAGGATAAAAATCATATGATCATATAAATAGACAAAGAAAAAGCATTTGAAAAATTCAACATCCATTCATGATAAAAACTCCCATTAAAATGTGTATGGAGGGAACAAATCTCAACATAATAAATGCCATTTATGACATACCCACATCTAACCTCATCCTCAACAGTGAAAAGCTGAAAGCCTTTCCTCTAAATTGAGGAAAAAGACAAGATTCCCACTCTTGCCACTTCTATTTAACAGAGTATTGGAGTCCTAGCCACAGAAATCAGACAAGAAAAAGAAAAAAAAGACATTCAAATTGGAAGTGGAGAAGTAAAACTGTCACTGTTTGCAGATGACATGATACTGTACATGGAAAACCCTAAAGTCTCTACTAAAAACTAAGAACTAATAAATGAATTCAACAAAGTTGCAGGATACAAGATGAATATACAGAAATTTGTTGCTTTTCTATACACTAATAATGAACTATCAGAAAGAGAATGCAAGAAAATAATCCCATTTAAGATGGCATGAAAAGGAATAAAATGCCTAGGAATGAACTTAAACACAAAGGTGAAAGATCTATACTCTACAAACTATAAAACACTGATGAAAGAAACTGAAGATGATACAAAGAAATGGAAAGATATCCCATGCACTTGGATTGGAAGAATTAATATTATGAAAATGGCCAAACTTCCCAAAGCAATCAAAAGATTTAATACAATCACTATCAAAATGCCTATGACATTTTTCACAGAACTGGAAAAAATAATACTAAAAATTCATATGGAATCACAAAATATCCTAAATTGCCAAAGCGATGTTGGGATTAAAAAAAACAAAAACAAACAAACAAAAAACCCTAGAGGAATAACCCTCCCTGACTTCAGACTACACTACAAAGCTACAATAATCCAAACAGCACGGTACTGGCACAAAAACAGACACATAGATCAAAGGAACAGAATAGAGAGCCCAGAAGTAAACCCATGCACCTATGGTCAATTAATCTATGACAAAGGAGGCAGGAATATATGATGGAAAAAAAGACCTTCTCTTCAACAAATAGTACTGGGAAAAATGGACAGCTACATGTAAAACAATGAGATTAGAACATTCTCTCACACCATATACAAAGGTAAACTCAAAATGGTTTAAAGACCTAAATGTAAGACCTGAAATCATAAAACTCCTAGTTGAGGACATAGGCAGAACACTCTTCAATATAAATTGTAGCAGTATTTTTTGGATCTGTCAAAAAAAAAAACATTAAAGCAAAAATAAACAAATGGGAACCAACCAAACTTCAAGGGGTTAATACCCAAAATATACAAACAGCTCATGTAACTCAATATTAAAAAAATCAAAAAAAACAAGCAACCCAATCAAAAAAAATGGACAGAAGAAGATCTGAACAGTCATTTTTCCAAAGAAGACATACAGATGGCCAACAGGTTCATGAAAAGATGTTCAAATCACTAATCATCAGAGAAATGCAAATCAAAACAACGAGATATCATTTCACACCTGTCAGAATGCCTATCATCAAAAAGACTACAAGTGAAAAATGTTGGAGAGGATGCACAGAAAAGGGAACCCTCCTACACTGTTGGTGGGAAAGTAAATTGGTACAGCCACTATGGAAAAAAGTATAGAGGTCCCTCAAAAAACTAAAAATAGAACTACCATATGATTTAGCAATTCTACTCCTGGGTATATATCCAGAAAAAATAATAACACTCATTTGAAAACATACATGCACCCCAATGTTCATAGCAGCATTATTTCTAAAAGCCAAGATATGGAAGCAACCCAAGTGTCCATAAACAAAAGAATGGATACAGAAGAAGTGAGATACACACACACACACACACAATTGAATATTACTCAGCCATAAAAAGAATGAGATTCGGCAATTTGTAGCAACATCAATTGACCCAGAGAATATTATGCTTAGTGAAGTGTCAGACACAGAAAGACAAATGCTGTATGGTACCACTTATATGTTGAATCTAAAAAATTAAACAAATGTATATAGCAAAACAAAACAGACTCATAGATATAGAAAACAAACTAGTGGTTACCAGTGGGGAGAGAGAAGGGTAGAGGGGCAAGACAGGGGTATGGGATTTTAAGAGATACTAACTACTAGGTATAATATAGATAAGCAGCAAAGATATATTGTATAGTACTGGAAATTATAGCCATTATCTTATAATAACTTTTAATGGAGTATAATCTGTAAAAACACTAAATCCTTATGCTGTACACCTGAAACTAATATATTATTATAAATCAATTATACTTCAATAAAAAGAAACACACAAAGCAAAAATACTTCAATTGCTAACAATATGGTAAAGCCCTCTAATTCTTGTAAGAAGCTTTTCCTTTCTACATTCTTTGTGATCATGAGAGAAGGTGCTGTCAGCAGTCTTCTTTATCCTGATGAGAATTTCAGAAAGCCAAAAAAAGCAATGTATATCTAGAGAGTGAACAGCAACAGATGGTTTAGAGATCTAACAAGTTTGGAATCAAGTTTTAAAAATAGAGTCTGAGCTATTGATTAGGAACACTGACCTAGAGAAAATAGCAGCTGAGTACTTTATTGGGGTAAATGTGTTTCAAATCAAGAAAGACAATAGAAATTGTGAAGTAAAAGAAAATATCAGCTTATTGATATATTTGCTTAGCTATTACTGATGAGCATTCCAATAACCTATCATTTGCCTTACAAAATGCCCCAAAACATAGTGGCTTAAAATTACAACACTCAATTATTTGGGTCAAAAATCTGCAAGGTGGGCAAGGCTCCAATAGAGACAGTTCATCTCCACTCCACGTGGAATGAGCTAGGGTAGCTGGACTAGGGTAGAGGGACACCGTCAAAGATAGCACTTTGGCTTGGCTGCTAATGTAAACTCATTTAGAACTGGGATCTGGGGCCACAGTTCCTCTCCATAGGAGCCTCCCCAATGAGACTGTTTTGGTTTCCTCACCCCTGTGTTCCAAAAGTGACTGTTCTGAGAGATACGAAATGGACACTTTCCACGTCTATGGCCTGAGTCTGGAAACTGACACAAAATCACTTAGCAATATTTTATTGGCCAATACAATCACAGAGTCTGCTCATACTTAAGGGGAAGAAACACAGACCTCCATTTCTTGATGAGAGAAGTATCAAACAGTTTACAACTATCTTTAATCTACCCCTGTATACATATTTTTTAAGTTCTCTAATAGTAGGAGATAGGGAGGTTTTCATTCCTCTGCACTACTACCATTTAGTAAGCTATCATTTGTCTGAGCAATACATTTAGTGAATATATTAATTTATTTAAGATCATCATATGTATGTTTGCCTTTGAAATGGGTGTGGGGGTGGGTACTATTTTAAAACAAATCTACCAAAGGATCATTTAGGAGGTACAGATTTCTGAAGAACTCTACCAGATGTTCAGTCTAATGAATATTTCCCCCAGGAAATCCTGACGTGTCTATAGCCCCTCTGTGTGCACATCAGGCTTCATTTGCAGCTTCTTGGTCCCATCTCCAGCATAACTGTTAATTTTAGTGATGCTGCCCGTTAGAGCTGATGTCTATTAAGGCCAGCCAATTACATTACTTTGTTTTTGTTTTGTTTTGTTTATACTAATATGTTCTATTTTATTTATTAGTATATAGTATATAATACATATGTATGTGTTTATATACATAAAATATAATACACATGTTCACATAATATATAACACATAACATGTATAAGATTATATATTTTATAACAAGATTATGTAACAATAATGATGAAATATTATTTTTAATAGATCTTTATTAGAGTATAATTACTTCACAATACTGTTTGTTTCTGTTGTACAACAAAGTGAATCAGCCATATGCATACATATATCCCCATATCCCCTCCCTCTTGAGCCTCCCTCCCACCCTCCCTATCCCACCCCTCTAGGTCGTCGCAAAGCACCGAGCTGATCTCCCTGTGCTACGCTGCTGCTTCCCACTAGCTAACTATTTTACATTTGGTAGTGTATATATGTCGATGCTACTCTCACTTTGCCCCAGCTTCCCTCTACCCACCCCCTGTGTCCTCAAGTCCATTCTCTATGTCTGCAATTTTATTCCTGCCCTGCCACTAGGTTCATCAGTACCATTCTTTTTTTTAGATTCCATATATTTGTGTTAGCATACGATGTTTGTTTTTTCTCTTTCTGACTTACTTCACTCCGTATGACAGACTCTAGGTTCATCCACCTCACTACAAATAACTCAATTTTGTTTCTTTTTATGGCTGAGTAATATTGCATTGTATACATTGCTATATCTTCTTTATCCATTCATCTGTTGATGGACATTTAGGTTGCTTCCATGACCTGGCTATTGTAAATAGTGCTGCAATGAACATTGTGGTACATGTCTCTTTCTGAATTATGGTTTTCTCAGGGTATATGCCCAGTAGTGGGATTGCTGGGTCATATGGTAGTTCTATATTTAGTTTTCTAAGGAACCTCCATACTGTTCTCCATAGTGGCTGTATCAATTTACATTCCCACCAACAGTGCAGGAGGATTCCCTTTTCACCACACCCTTTCCAGCATTTATTGTTTCTAGATTTTTTGATAGTGGACATTCTGACCAGTGTGAGGTGATACCGCATTGTAGTTTTGATTTGCATTTCTCTAATAATTAGTGATGTTGAGCATCTTTTCATGTGCCTCTTGGCCATCTGTATGTCTTCCTTGGTGAAATGTCTATTTAGGTCTTCAGCCCATTTTTTAATTGGCTTGTTTGTTTTTTTGATATTGAGGAGCATGAGCTGTTTGTATATTTTGGAGATTAATCCTTTGTCCGTTGTTTCATTTGCAAATATTTTCTTCCATTCTGAGAGTTGTCTTTTTGTCTTGTTTATAGTTTCCTTTGCTGTGCAAAAGCTTTTAAGTTTAATTAGGTCCCATTTGTTTATTTTTGTTTTTATTTTCATTACTCTAGGAGGTGGGTCAAAAAAGATCTTGCTGTGGTTTATGTCAAAGGGTGTTTTTCCTTTGTTTTCCTCTAAGAGTTTTATAGTGTCTGGTCTTACATTTAGGTCTTTAATCCATTTGGAGTTTATTTTTGTGTATGGTGTCAGGGAGTGTTCTAATTTCATTCTTCTACATGTAGCTGTCCAGTTTTCCCAGCACCACTTACTGAAGAGGCTGTCTTTTCTCCATTGTATATTCTTGCCTCCTTTATCAAAGATAAGGTGACCATATGTGTGTGGGTTTATCTCTGGGCTTTCTATCCTGTACCATTGATCTATATTTCTGTTTTGGTGCCAGGACCATACTGTCTTGATTACTGTAGCTTTGTAGTATAGTTTGAAGTTGGGGAGCCTGATTCCTCCAGCTCTGTTTTTCTTTCTCAAGATTGCTTTGGCTATTCTGGGTCTCTGTGTTTCCATACGAATTGTAAAATTTTTTGTTCTAATTCTGTGAAGAATGACATTGGTAGTTTGATAGGGATTGCATTGAATCTGTAGATTGCTTTGGGCAGAACAGTCATTTTCACAATATTGATTCTTCCAATCCAAGAACATGGTATATTTCTCCACCTGTTTATGTCATCTTTGATTTCTTTCATCAGTGTTTTATAGTTTTTTGAGTACAAGTCTTTCACCTCCTTAGGTAGGTTTATTCCTAGATATTTTATTCTTTTTGTTGCAATGGTAAATGGGATTGTTTCCTTAATTTCTCTTTCAGATTTTTCATCATTAGTGTATAGAATGCCAGCCATTTCTGTGCATTAATTTTGTATCCTGCAACCTTACCAGCTTCATTGATTAGCTCTAGTAGTTTTCTGGTGGCATCTTTAGGATTTTCTATGTATAGTATCATGTCATCTGCAAACAGTGACAGCTTTACTTCTTCTTTTCCAATCTGTATTCCTTTTATTTATTTTTCTTCTCTGATTGCCATGGCTAGGATTTCCAAAACGATATTGAATAAGTGTGGCGAGAGTGGACATCATTGTCTTGTTCCTGATCTTAGTGGAAATGCTTTCAGTTTTTCACCATTGAGTATGATGTTGGCTGTGGTTTTGTCATGTATGGCCTTTATTATGTTGAGGTGTGTTCCCTCTATGCCCACTTGCTGGAGAGCTTTTATCATAAATGGGTGTTGAATTTTGTCAAAAGCTTTTTCTGCATCTATGGAGATGATCATATAGTTTTTATTCTTTGTTAATATGGTGTATCACATTGATTGATTTGCGTATATTGAAGAATCCTTGCATCCCTGGGATAAATCGCACTTGATCATGGTGTATGATCCTTTTAATGTGCTGTTGGATTCTGTTTGCTAGTATTTTGTTGAGGATTTTTGCATCTATGTTCCTCAGTGATACTAGTCTATAATTTTCTTTTTTTGTTATATCTTTTTCTGGTTTTGGTATCAGGGTGATGGTCGCTTCGTAGAATGAATTTGGGAGTGTTCCTCCCTCTGCAATTTTTTGGAAGAGTTTGAGAAGGATCGGTGTTAGCTCTTCTCTAAATGTTTTATAGAATTCGCCTGTGAAGCCATCTGGTCCTGGACTTTTGTTCGTTGGAAGATTTTTAATCACAGTTTCAGTTTCATTACTTGTGATAGGTCTGTTTATATTTTCTAATTCTTCCTGGTTCAGTCTTGGAAAATTGTACCTTTCCAAGAATTTGTCCATTTCTTTGTGGTTGTCCATTTTACTGGCATATAGTTTTTTGTTGTAGTCTCTTATAATCTTTTGTATTTCTGCAGTGTCAGTTGTGATTTCTCCTTTTTCATTTCTAATTTTATTGATTTGCGTCCTCTCCCTTTTTTTCTTGATGAGTCTTGCTAAGGGGTTGTCAATTTTGTTTATCTTCTCAAAGAACCAGCTTTTAGTTTTATTCACCTTTGCTATTGTTTTCTTCGTTTCTATTTCATTTATTTCTGCTAGGATCTTTATGATTTCTTTCCTTCTACTGACTTTGGATAATTGTATTAGAATATTTAACCACACAGAGCATCTTGGTGTTTTGACAGGTAGATTGTACTCCATAAATAAAAGTTTTTATTCAAAGTGGTAATTGTGTTTCCAGATTTTCCTAGGAGATGGAAGTTAGCATATGACCCTTTACTATTATTTTTTAGGATTCACATTCTGCATTTTCTAAATGCTTTTGAAGTCTCAAAGCAGGAAACAATAAATTCTTTACCAAGTATTTCTTTAGCAGAATCAGCAAATCCACCTCCTCCCAGTGGCGGAAGGATGCAGATCCTGGTCCTGTTTTTATTATCCTGCTCTAATGAACCGAGTCCAAATTTCTAAAATGTGAGTTGTCTGTTTTAAACTTTGGTCCCTGAGATTTGTTAATTCTAAATTGGTGCCAGGGTCTGTTTTCCTATCAGCAAAACAGGGGAAACCATATGTGCAAATTCTTCAAGATCTCCCAAGCCAATCTGTTAGAAAAATGAAAACTATTATTGTGACAGGACTTAGCCCATAAATTATTTGTTGTGCCATGGTAATCTCCTTATTTATTCTGATTGAAGGCAATCACAAGCCTGCTCAACACTCAGAGGGAGTGGAAGTAAGCCAAATCTAGTCTGAACACTGAGAACAGAAAGCACAGGCACCCGGGTGATTTCAGAGTAAATGCCTGAGTGTGCAAGGTGACATAGGATGCTGACCTTGAGTGTGCAGACAAATTTGATTCTAGTACTAGAGTCCAATAACTGAGACTTCATCCTACCCCAAAGAAAGGAGTTTAACTTCATCTACTGTAATGAGCCGAGGTCAGTTAACACTATTAAAAATGGCGTGGGTTATAAAAATGAATAAGGTAAAGGAACATTTTCTATACTCTTTCTATCTCTTTCACCCTTCCCCCACTTCATCACTCCAAACAAGAGACCTCACTGAGCTGTGAATGAAGGTCTTCAATTGCTAGAAAGCTGATATACAAATGAATGCTTCTTGTTAATTGTTTCCGATGGTATGCTACCGAAATCAGTCAAAAATGCATATTCATGTATTTTCTTTGATCTTTTCTTTGTTTAATTCAAAGTTTATCAAATTCAACAGCTCAAATTTTGTGACCTATTTCATGTTATTTTAGGATAACCTCTTAAGGACATACGTACAAATTTGGAGACCAAAATAACTTTAATGGATGGAGGCTATTGAAAAAGTGACCTGTTAAAACATTTAAGCTAATTATGACTTGGCATGAAGCAACTGTTTTCCTTCTTAGCTGAGTTTGGGGCAACTAAGGAGCAGTCACACCACTATTCTAACTGCATACTCACAGATTGTATTGTAATCTCTCTTTTTATAATTTCTACAAATACTCAATTTTTCTTTAAAAATCTCATTTTATAATATGAAATGTTATGCTTGTGGAAGTAAGACAACTCTTGGGAATTAGTACAGTGTTATTATCATAATGCAGGCAAAGCAGTGAAAAGATATAGCCAGGGAGAATCCTGCAGGCATTTAAGTTGTTAGAAATTGGACCTATTGGGCTGTACCCCACAGGCCTACAAGGCCTGTACTTGCCTAGCTTTAAGACCTAAGAAAGAGCTTGGAGTCAGCAACAGAGAAATCAGGGGTTTAGGATGGGGGAGCTTACATGTTTGAAGCAAGGTCCTGGAGGTATACCCCACCATGTGTGGCAGACGGCAGGCAGGCAGGACATGGCTGCAGTCTTCGCTAAGGAAGGGGGGCGGGGGGCAATTGCCAGATTGCCAGTTATAGGGGGAGTTGATGTCAGGTTGACTTATCGTTACCAGGGAAACTAGTAAAGGGGCACGCTCCCCACCACCCCTGTGATGAGAACAATCACTAGCTGGGCCTGGGGCAAGTATGTAGGAAGGTCAGTCATGTGAATAGGGTATAGGTGAAGCAGGCACTGGTCGAACAGGGGATGTACAGAGAGAAAGAGAACAGCCACCTTGAGTGGCCTGACCATATAGGACCCATCTTGGTTGAGAAAATATTTTGAAGAGTATCTTTGTGCTGTTTTATCTTTTTATGAGCCTTTCTGCTTGGGAGTCAACTGTGATCCTCTCCATAAATGCTAGAAAGGCATCTGATGACATAAACTGTCCACCCTGCATTTGACATAGATTATAAAATAGATCCATATTTCATTCTTTTCTTCACTTTCTCCATCTATTTACCTAAAATGTATTTTTAAATTAGAAATTACTATAATTGAAATTACTAAAGTAGAAGATGCCAGCTGTCCTCCTAGTTCTTTCATATTGTTCTCTATATCCTTGTTAATGCAATTACAGAATTCAGTCACAAAGCTTCACCCAACTGCCACGGAGGGTAGGAAATATAGTGTCTTATGTAGCTTAGAGTACAGGAGGGAAGCGCAAGAGATTTGAACAGTCTTCATCACAAAAGCCTATAAAATAAACTTTAATGTAGTATGATAACAAAAGGATGTATTTCAAGATCACTGAGACGTAACTCCTCTGAAACCTAAATTTTCCTCCCTTTCAGACTAGAAGTTTTTATAAAAGTAGCTCTGCACCTAATGCCTTTATTTACTCTCAGTTTCCACCTGCAACATACCTCATGCCAAGGAAAATCACTCTTGTCCATCAACCAGCTGCAGCTATTTTAATGATTGAGCCATTTAACCTCAGACCATCATTTGCCTCGTCCCAGGGCTTAGAAGAACCTTGTAATATCTCCGCATCCTAGATCAAGCTCACTCTCCAGGCTCAGTAGCTGGGGCTCAACTCCTTACCTTTGTAACTGAGTACAGCTAACAGCCAATCCCAGTGGCTTCTCTCCTGCACCCCTCATATCCTTTGGGTGACCACTGATTGAAATTTTGCACCGATGCAATTACTTTTGACTTAATAAGTTAAGAGTTCTCTGAGCACAGTCCTCGACCCCTGACTCCCTCCCATCCAAATGTCTGAACTTCGGGAGAACCTTTCCACTAACTATTGCCACTACACTCCTTGGGAAATGTTCTCACTATCTACTCGCTCCTCCATGTCACCCATAATCTGGAGGGAGCAAACATCCTAAGAAACAGAACCCAAAGGATTCTGGTGAGTTTACAGTGTTGATGGCTAGTTAAGGAAAGCACTAATTAAGGGACTCTGAGGCTGAGTTAAATGGAACCAGATCCAAAATGAGAAACTAAAACAGATTCCCTAGGGCTATAGAGAATTAAGAAATGGTTCTCAAATTCAAGATAAAAGAAACATAAAGTCATTTGACAGGATAGTGAAAATAACAAATACCTCAGACACTGTTAAACCAGCACCAAGATTCTCTGTTGTCAGCACTTATTTTTTACAGCTGCATTAAGGAGAAAAGAGAAAAAAAATTTTAAAAGGACTTATTTTCAGTCTTACCCCCTATCACCTTACTTGATTATATAACCAGTTTATTCTTGAATTTCAACTTGTTGAAATAAAACCTAAAGCAGTTTTATTTTTTTCAAACATCTGCCCTAGCTATATCACATCCAATCCCTTTTCCTATAGGATAGTGACTTTGTTAATAAGTATTAAATATTTCATGCTCTCCTTTTTCCTGGCCACTCATAATCTCAATCCATTTTTACTGAGATTCAGTTCTTTGAGTCAGTTCTTTTTAAGTCGTGATCTTACTTTCAATTAAATAAAAACAACAGACCTTTTCTGTGTCTCTTTCCTCATTCTCCACCACCACAGAGACTACAGAGAATGAACAGGCAGTTCCCCAGCGACAAAGAGAGAAAGGCAAGGTTTCCTTTCACACACACCCTCTGTCTGGTGTTGGGGCAAATCAGGATAGGGGAGACAGAGCTTCGCTGTGTAAAGACCCAGGTTGCTTTGTAATACCCTCTCTGTTCTTAGTTCTTCTGAGGGTTGTCTTTCTGTGACAGTATACAAATGCCAGCTTCTGCTTGAGGTGTGTTGTGTTTGTGGGTTCTTGGAAGTGCATCCCACATACACCCCAGGTGTGAAATGTGGCTTGGGTTTGACCTTCTCCCACATTCAGTCTTGGCCCCTGGTAGTACAACCCATGGGGATCTCACAGCAGCCTTAGGAACCTGGGGTACACAGAGGAGAAACAGAACACTGTGAGGATCCTTTAGAGGGTCCACTTAACCTAATTTCAAAACCATATATTTTCTCTGTAAATGTTCAGGGGTAATGATTCATCAAAATTAGATGCTTAGAAACCTAAACCAAACAAAACCATCACCAGACCCTCTATTTATGCTTAGAACAGCACAGATCCAGTTCCAGAATGAAAAATTTGAGAAGATGAATGGCTGAACTGCTCTCCCCAAGAAGGCTGGGAATTGTCACGATTTGGGAAAGAGGATGATTTCTGATGAAAGCATGAAATTGATGCGATTCCAGGAAATCTGAAGTTTGCCACTCTGGCTAGATGCTTAGGAGAATGCAGGGAAAAGACATGGGGGAGATGTAAGCTTTCTCTGGAGAGCCTCAAAAATCCTGAATAAGGGAACATGATAACCCCTAAAATTTTTGTAGCCATACTCATGATAAATGCTTTATGATAGCCGTTCAATGAAAGAAAAAATAAAGGCTAATGGGTTAGGAACAAACAACAACAAAAGTTCAAGATACACACTTTCCCTTGATCAGCACACTGCAATAAAGAACAAAAACTAAACAAACAAACAAAAATCAGCACAAAAAATTTTGCTATTGTCATTTCATTGACGTGGAAATAGAGCCAGAGTTATTTTCTTTTTAAAATAACACAGAGTTGCTAACGGAACCAAGAATAAACTACCATGTGGTATCCATTAGAGTAACTTCTTTAATCTTATTTAAAAAGTGATAATTAAACCTAAACAGCATATAGTGAACCCTTGTGCTCTAAAAAGGTTTCAAAGTCCACCATGTAAGTCTCCAAGTACATTTTCCATCATCTGGTCAGTTACTGTTTCAAAATAGTGTTTTACTATATACCTTTACATTCAGATAATAGACGGGCAAAAACACTATCATATTGGAAAACAGTAGAATATACAATCTAAATTGGTTTGAATACGTCGCAAGTTTGTACACTCAAATGAGATAATATCAGAAAATTTTGGGTGAGCTATCTGAAACTCTTTTCAAATATATTGTCTCACTCCCTTGTACACTACCCATTTTTCTTTTGCTTGTGATAGTCTTTAGTGAAGTAAAGAAAACTCTCATGGTAATTCTATAGCTGAAGAAGCTAGTATCATATGGAAACTTGATTTTCTATTGTTGTCAGAGTGGTAAGCACAAATATTTGAAAATGTTCAACTTGTTTTGAAACAAGCCTCCCTCCTACCCTCTGCCATTAGCTTAAAGAAAAACAGACTTTGAATTAATTGCTTAAGACATGCTATCTATTTCTGAAATAAGCAGAAAGATCCAGTCTCAGAATTCATTTAAATCATCTGATTTACTGCCACAGAAAATAAGAGAACTCAGTATTATGGCTTTTCTTAAACATCGAAAGTCTGTGGTTAAGACTGTCAGGCTTTGCTGTGCTCAGTCCCGCTATTAAATCCTTATAACTCTATATGCAAATGCCATGCTTATAAGGGATCGTCATTTGTGATCTAATATTTTCATTTTAAAGTGAGCTAGCTAAAGGTTCTCTGAGTCCATTTTTCCTATCTCTTATTCTCATTCACATTATTATGTTAACATTATTCTATTTATTAGAACACCTTTCAGTTAAGGATATTAAAGAGCTTTGACAAGCATGAACAAATTCTCCCCTAAAAAGTAAGTTGGCACAAAACTAAGATAGAATGACAGGTGGGTAAGATGAAAAACAGTGTAGAGGTTAAGTTCCCCTACTCAAAGACAATACACGAGATAGTCAGTGTCTGTTCTTTATCCAAAACTTTAACCCTTTGCAAATGAAGGACCCAAGTGTCCAAGTGACACTTACTATTCAGACAAATTGCTTGCAAGGGTAAACTTTGAAGTACGAGAAGTTTCTAAAAAGGCAATTTGACAAGCACCTAAGCTTGACTACCTCTTAAGTGCAGTTAATGAATGGTCCTCATAAGTGTGCATTTTTAGGATAGTTATTGGCATATATACAGGGCTGAGAATCCTTAGAATGATCAATCCAGTCTTGGTAGGCAAGAAATTAGGAAAAAGCCCACACAGTGTAAGTTTGCCCAATCCATGGGCATGTCATTTTTCTTCTTCTAGTGTGTCTGGTATGTGTCAGACATCAAAGAAAGATGCATATGAGAGAACCATCTAGTATGCCTCTATAATATCCTTCAACTGAATCTAACAAACATATATGCCTCAATTATGAAATAAGTATGTCACATCAATGACATAATTATTTTATGTGTGTCTTTAAGTTTCAGTGGCAGAATGTTAATCAATAGATGAGTGGTTAAATAAGTTTATGGTTCATTGACATTTGGAAAGCTCAGAAATACGTTAGGCAGATCTAAGTTCACAGACATGAGGCTTTCCTATATATGTACATAATATTCATATTTTAAATTATAGAACATTATGTTACGATCTTACTGATCGCAGAAAACACCTATGCTCTATATGAGTGCATGCTTGTATGATAAATAAAAAATAAGGATACAGGCTCAAGTGTTAACATCACTTGCTTCTACAGAGGGAAGTGGGACAGGTAAGCAAAGGAGTTTCAGCCTTTATTGTCTGTATATGTATTATTTTAATGTTTAGAAAGTGTGCATGTATTTACGTTTTATTTGGACAATTTACATATGACTGGAAAGGCACCATAGCACAGTGGTTAAGAATACAGGGTCTGGAGCCATATTGCTTGTGTTCAAACCCAGATTACCACTATCTCTATAAGCTTGTGTAATACATTCTCTGTGCCTGTTTATCCATATATAAAAGATGAACAACAATGACTCATACCTTACAGAGGGTTATAGTGAGAATTAAACAAATTAGTATAAGCTATTTGTTTAGAGCCATCCTCAACAAAAAGAAAGGATTTTAAAATATTGGCTATTATTATTATCTTCATATTAGATGATTTTGAGGGTGATGATGATGATAAAAAATAGGGTGTCAGAGAAGAATCTTGCATGATTAAGGCAGAAATACAATTAAACCAAAAGGAGATGATGTTGGTGGCCTCAAACTTAAACTATTGCAACATCTAATCTCAAAAGACAGTAGAGCAATGAATTTGGAACTCTGAGAAACAAAGTGAATTCCAAGAACTATATAACCTGACAGGCTGTCATTCAAATATTAGGAAAACACATAGTAATTCTGAAATAATCAAGAAAATGTAGCACTGTAAACATTACTTATTATTTGTTAATAAAGTCTGTCTAGGATGCAGAACAGTACAGAGATTAAGATAGAAAATACCACATGTTTAACGCTCAGTTCCATTCTATGTCAAATCTTCATGTTTTGTCATTTGTCCCCACTTCTGCCCCCTCTCTTAAAAATACAGTTGAAGCTATTTCCTTTTCTATTCTCCCTTTCCACTCACCCCTGCTCATGTCTGGGTTTGTACACTTG